>NC_051272.1:36403952-36703952 GCF_015220745.1 Sebastes umbrosus | reverse complement strand
AAGCTTTGAGCCACATATGGACAGGGAAGAGTTGGAGACATATTTCAGGATCCCGAAGAGAAAACAGAAAAAAAACAAAAACAAAGCCAGCGGGGAAAAATGGACATCTGAACATAGAATAAGTGTAATCCAGTTTTAGCTTCATTGCACTGGCTGCCAATCCACGTCAGATCAGACTTTAAGGTGCTTCTGATAACCTATAAAATTGTAAATGGGCACGCTCCTTCCTATTTGTCTGATCTCCTTAAACTGTCTACTCCAATCAGGACTCTCCACTCTCTGAATACAGGGCTCCTGTCTGTCCCCAGAGTGAAAAAGACATCAGCAGGCCAAAGGGGCCTTTTTCTTATCGAGCCCCCTTCCTCTGGAATAACCTCCCTACGGACATCAGACAGTTTGATTCTGATGAGGCCTTTAAACTCAAAACCCATCTTTTTGCCCAAACTTTTCATTAGTTAGTTATTATTTTATTATTCGGCTGGCGGGTCATTCTCAGTCTATAATTTAAGCCTAGTAGTCCTGCCGACGGGAACAATTTTAACTTTAAGCCAGTGCCTCTCAATAACTCTGCTGTTTGTGTCCCACAAGCACTGCTGTGTGCCTCTTTCTCTCTCTCTCTCTCTCTCTCTCTCTCTCTCTCTCTACGTCTATGTTGTATGTTGTATTTTCATTATTTTGTTACTCTGTACACACAACATCTATTGCACATCTGTCCATCCTGGAAGGGGGATCCCTCCTCTGTTGCTTTTCCTGAGGTTTCTAACATTTTTTCTCCCTGTTAAAGGGGTTCTTTTTGGTTAAGAGCTTCCTTATCCGATGAGAGGGTCGCACTGTAAAGGACAGAGGGTGTCGTATCCTGTACAGATTGTAAAGCACCCTTAGGCAAATTTGCAATTTGTGATAGTGGGCTATACAAATAAAATTGACTTGACTTGACTTTACTATCATACTTTCTCTAGTCAGTGGCTGCAAAGCGCAGAATCGCACGGATTCCCTCAACGAAATTCCAACGCGATTTTTCCATTAGGTTTTGGATTATTGCAGAAAATAAATTGAAACGTTTTGTTCAGCAGGATAGTCTCCACAAATGAACACCACTTTGTGATTTTAAAGTGTGAATGCAATCACCAGAAGTAAAAAGCAAAACAAACTACACCATGGTCGCATGAGCACGAGTTTACACAACGAGGCTGTAAAGGCTGACGAGTCGGCGTGATGACATTTAATAGTCTCATTTAGCATTAACCACCTTTTTAAAGACACATAAAGGCTTCAAAATTCATGAGTGGGGTATTTATTGATCTATTTTATGTAGAACAAAACATTATAATCTCTTCAGCTTGTTTTAACTACAGACCTTATTTCAGGCATATAACTAAAAACCCATTCAAAAAAAAACATTGACTTCGAAACGAGGGAACCGGGAGTGCAAAAATGCAAAACCTCATTTCAAGTTTTTAGGTCTAAAGCCCTGGACACACCACGAACGTGGCTGCGGGATTCACGCGTCAGGCGTTCACACCAGCTGCATTTCAGCTGCGTGTCAGCTGCATTTATGCTGCTGCAGCTGCTGCTGTCAGCCCTTTCTTTCTACATAGAGTTTGTCTTTTAATGGCCATTTCATTTCATTATAAATATCATTTAGATTTATTTTAGACAGAGAAAGGTTAAGAAACGTGTGGTAATTTGTAAATAATAGTAATAATCCACAATTAAAACTCCGTACTATATTCATTCATGGAGCTCTCCAAGTCACTGCATGTTCTAGAACACTGTCCAGCACATATTTCAGAATAAAAGCCTTGTGTTAACAAATAAAGGAATTCTGTCTACAGAAAAAACACTTGAGGGCTTTTATTTTTAAATGAAAGCAGGAAGTGTTGATTTAAAAATAAGTCTTTACTTTTTTTTCATCTACGTAACATATTCTATAGATAGACATTGAAACTGTAGTAATCTTGCTGGTATGATTTCAATATACAGTCACTAGATCACCTTTACTGTATGTCTTTTTGCGTCAAAAACAGGTGAGACCCCGAATCTCTAGAAGAGATGCAGCTGAGGCGTCTCACATTGTTAAGCCTTAAAGCAATTCTTGGCAAATTTCCTGTCTGTCTCTTCACTATTATACTATATGATCTAGACTGATAATCTTCAGTGCCCCCAGACTGTCTGATCTGAATTTAGCAAAACTGCAATGACGTGAAATTTCATTTGGAAGCATTGCCACTCATTTAAATGCCACATTAAACATATAAAAAAATATAACTGTTCTCAATGGTCAGCTCCCTCTCTTTCATGCTTCCCAGGTCCTATCATATTATATGATATAAATTTATATCATATTATAAGCTAAAGAAAAAAAAATCTTATTTTAACAAGACACTGGATGACTCTGCAAATGACTATCTGTCACAGATCCAGAAGGTTGGCATTTCGGAGATTGATCTTCCTGATCTGGCACAACACAGCAAATTAGATTGGATTAGATTGGACTGGACTGCCAAAGTGTAGCGCCTGCATATTCTACAGTCTGAGTAGACTAAAGCAAATACTAAATAATGAAAAGGATTTTGATTAATATATGACCCCATTCTTCTGGCAGAATTCCCCCAGCTTTCCTTTAAAGGACCAGGGTGTAACATTTAGGGGGATCTATTAACAGAAATTGAATATAATATTAAAGGGACTGTTTGTAAGAATCAGAAATTGCTTGTTAACAGCGACACCTGTGGCCGTTAAGTCAACGAAAGTCAGCGTACTGTTGCTCGCGCTTGTGCTCGCTCTACATAGACATGAACGAGCATCGCGCAAAACAGTGAGGCGACACACGTCAGCTAAAAGCACAATATCACTCTATATTTCAGCTGCTTGGCAGTAATGTTAGCTGACCAGACGAAGGTCTCTCCATGAATCAATGCTGATCCTAGTGTTGGCTTTTCCTGGCTGGAGGGAACAGGGGAGACACTGGAGTTTTGGTCGGAGACGATAACGTTTCTCTCTGCGGAGCCCCGTCACTTCACAAGACACGGGAAACCTCTGTTGGTCTGGAGGAGCTGCAGCAGTTATTTCTGCACAAACGTCCACTGTACATTCACTAGATATTCTCAGAGCTAAACTAACTCTTCTGCAGTGTGGAGTGTGCACGCATGCACGTGAGAGGTGGAGCGAAAGAGTGAGAACGAGCGCGGTGTGTGAGTGAAGGCAGGCAGGCAGGCAGGCAGGCAGGCAGAGGAGCAGAGTACAGCAGAGACTCCGGTCCTGGAGACCAAAGCTACAGTCTGCCCCGCGTCCTCCGACCGCGGCCAACACTGTTTAACAGACGGGCTTCACTAGATACAACCATAGTTTGTATTGGAGTCTGAGTCTGAACAGCGCAGCCACACGCGAGTGCGCATGGGAGTGCGCATGGGACACCGACCCGCAAGAACCCGTATAAGAAGTTACAAACAGTCCCTATAATAAGTATGTTTTATGTGTATAATCAGCTGATAATAAGAATCATTGTGTTTTGCTTGTGCCGGAGTTGCCACTCTCTCTCTCTCTCTCTTGCTTCACCACTCACTTTCCATATACACACACACACTGTACACACTGGCTCTGTTCCAAATTACCTAAGCTACAACTTGCTCTAGAGAGGGCTATTCGCATTTTCGCGTTGGCCGCCTTAGTTCTCCTACACGCTCAGCACACAGGAGAGGCTTCAGTTGGTTGCAATCTGCAACTTCACCGCTAGATACACCAGATCTACATACTGCTCCTTTAAAAAAAAAAAAAAAACACAGAAATACGATTTCTTAAGAAACGCTGACCCCGCTGGCTTCCTTATGACTCAAAATAACACTAGCTTCACTTTCATTTTGTCTCCAGCAAAGTCTTGTTAATGATTTGAGACTTTCTTGGTCAGTATGCTCACAAATTGACTGCGACTTCTGTTGAAAACAGAAACTACAATAATTGATGTGTCTGTGTGTCCGACAACAACAGCAAATCTGAGTTATGCAATTAACTACTATGATCATACATTTCAAACGTGTGTGTTCTAAATATCAGTTACACTGTGACTCAACATCTGTGAGCCCCGCCCACCATCCTCCAAGTAAAATAACTGGATAATGAGGTTGTCAGTCGGTAGGAAGTGAGGAGAGTAGGAGAAGCAGCCAGCCTTCCTTCCCTCCCCACTGCTCCTTTGTGGATACAGAAATAGACAGAATGTGTGCTTTGTCAAATTCCTCCATTCATCAGATGTGTGTGTCTGTGTGTGTGTGTGTGTGTGTGTGTGTGTGTGCGTGTGTATGTGTGTGTGTGTGTTAGTGTGTCAGAGACAGTGATGGACATGTTCATGGTTTTAAATCATCCTGCCAGCAACATCAAATCTCTCTTATCGGCACCATCAGCAGTCACACACAAACCTCAAGCACATGCGACATGTACATGCATGCGTTAAGTCATACACAGCCTGACACAACTCCACTTTAAAAACCACAAACCAGACAGAATTCCCAGGTTTACAGTCCTCTTTTTCTCCTTCCATCATCACATTACTCCCTCTCTTCTTCTCCTCCCTCCATCCTCTCTATTAAACTCCCCGCCTGCTTCTTTCCCCTGCATTATAAATCAGGCTGAACACAAATAGCACTCTCTCTCATACCCCTCTACCTCTTCTTCTCTACTGCAGTCTGCCGTTTTGTCAGCTTGCTTAACTGATAATTTATGAATTCATTGGGAGCTCTATGACTCAGTGGTAAGTAGTAATACACTCTGCATCCATTGCAGAGATGGGTTTTGAGCATTCCTCAAGGGGCTGACAAAGGGCCTCTTTTTCACTTTTGGCATTATACTGTGTCCAGAGTGATCAGCTTGGAATCAGATGGGGCAAAGAGATGAAGCAAATTCATCATACTAAAGGTAGATTCACAAGAGCTAACACCAGTGGTGCTGGATAACTGATCTTCCAAAGCTGGATACCAACTGAGTGATAACCAGTTTTTAAATCCAGCTATTCCAGCCTGTTCATTCATGGACAAGTGGCCAGGGACTTAGGGCTGCTGTGGCCCAGCAGGAACTGCTGCTGCGGCCGAACAGGAACTTGGGGTTGCTGCTGCTGAACAGGAACTTGGAGTTGCTGCGACCCAGAAGGAACACAAGAGTGCAGTGACCCAGCAGGAACAGGGAAGTGCTACAGTCCAGCAGGAACAGGGGAGTGCTGCGGTCCAGCAGGAACAGGGGGCTGCTGCAGCCCAGCAGGAGCAGGGATCGGCCAGGCCGCCGACAGGACAGAAGGAACAGGTGTTGGCCGAGCCACCAACAGGACACGAGGAGCTGGGGTCAGCCGAACTGCCGTCAGAAGACGAGGAGCAGGTGTTGGCCGGACCGCAGTCAGGAGACGAGGAGCAGGTGTTGGCCGGACCGCAGTCAGGAGACGAGGAACAGGTGTTGGACAGACAGCCATCAGGAGACAAGGCGCAGGTGTCAGCTGGACTATCGTCAAGAATCGAAGAGCTGGAGTCGGCCAGACCCCGACTCAGGAACTGGCTTGAAGTCGGCAGAAACCCCCAACTCAGGAACAGACTTTATTTGTCATTTCTGTGTACTTTCATACATAAAAATGAAATTCTGTTTCCCAGTCCATCTGTCGCATACATACAACAACCAACAATAACAACCACGACAGCAGACAATCAGACAATCAACGACAAGTCATTAAAATCAGTAGCATCATGATTTCAAGTTTCATTTCAGGTTCAAGTTTTAGTATAAAAGGTTAGCGATAAAAAAGACTGTCCAGTATTAAAAAGGTGACTCATTTGGTTCATTATAAATAAATAGATTTAAGATTTAATATCTTGCTATTGTTCTGAGCCCTGATAGCTGTTGCACAGTCTGGCAGACCTGGCCCGGATGCTCTGAAACCCCCCCTCAGATGGTAACAGTGCAAAGAGGTGGTGGGAGAGGTGAGAGGGGTCGGTTGTGGTGTTGGTAGCCTTTCGAACACAGCGTGCTTTATCGGTGCTCAGTGTGATGGTGCTCAAGTTTCTGTTGCCTATCCTGACTGTCTGTGGTCTTTAAAGGAGGAAGTCCAGGATCCAGTTGTAGAGGAGTGTGTTGATGCCCAGAATGTGCAGCTTTTCGATGAGCTGTTGGATGATGGTGTTAAATGTGGAGCTGAAGTCTCTAAACAACATTCTGACGTGGGCGTCTAGGTTGGTGAGAGCCAGGTGCAGTGCATGTGATATTGCATCATCAGTAGACTGGTTGGCTCGATATGCAAATTGGTGGGGGTCCAGAGTGGGGGGGAGGATGGATCTGATGTGTTGCGTTACCAACCTTTATGGTTGGTGTCACTGCAATGGGGCGGTAGTCGTTAAGGCATGGTAGGAGGGACTTTTTTGTTATGGGTATGACGGTGGAAGACTTAAGGCACTTGGAGACAACAGCCTGATGTAGAGATGTGTTAAAGATGTCTGTCATGGCATCTTTCAGCTGCTCCGCACAGTCCTTGAGTGTGCGCCCAGGGATGTTATCTGGTCCCGCAGCTTTGCGGGGGTTAGTTCTGGACAGGGCTCTCTTTACACCGGTTGAGGTGAGACACAGGGCCTCCTCGTTGGGCTGTGGCGCAGCTTTCCTGGCAGGTGTGCTGTTCGTGGCCTCAAAGCGTGTGTAGAAGTTATTCAGCTGGTCTGGGAGGGAAGGGTCGATGTCACAGACAGGTGGCGGTGCTTTATAGTCTGTGATGGCCTGGAGTCCCTGCCACAGGCGCCGTGTGTCTCTATCATCCGTGAAGTGGCCGTTGATCTTTAGTGTGTACTGGCGTTTGGCTTTCTTGATTCCACTTGACAGGTTGGTTCTCGCTGACCTGAGACCTGTGCCCTCCCCCAGCTCTGTAGGCTGCGTCTCGGGCCCTGAGCAGAGAGCGGACCTCCCCCGTCATCCATGGTTTCTGGCTGGAGCGCACATTTACTGTCTTTGTGATTGTTACATCATCAGTACATTTGTTAATCACAGACTGTGTATTCTTGTTGGTTGTTCAGGTGGTTGTGGGTTGCAGCCTCTCTGAACATGCTCCATTCTGTGGTCTCAAAAGCAGTCCTGTAGTGCAGAGGTGCTCCCCTCAGGCCACACTCTAATCTGTTTTTTCACCCAGGGTCTATAGGCAGGCATTAGCTTAACAGGCATGTGGTCTGAGGACTCAAGGTGGGGGCGGGGGGATGCCTTGTATGCATCCTTTGAGCCGGTGTAGGCCTTATCCAGTATGTTGTTTCCCCTAGTTGCAAAGTTTATGTGTTGATAAAACTTTGGCAGGACTGACTTTAGGTTGGCGTGATTAAAATCGCCTAAAATTATTTTTTTTAAAATGCGGTAGGGTGGGCTGTTTGTTGTTCACTGATGGCGTTGTGCAGTTCATACAGAATCTCATTAGTATTAGCACTTGGGGGGATGTACACAGTCACAATAAAGGTATTCATGAATTCCCTGGGCAGATAGTATGGCCAACATTTCAGAAACATAGTCACTAATAGTGCGGTGCAAATGCTTGGAGACTACTACAGTATCATGGCACCATGCCTTGTTGATGTAGGCACACGAGCCGCCGCCGCGTATCTTACCAGACAGTGATGTTCGGTCAGCTCTGTGGAGGGAGAACCCGTCTAGCTCAACGGCGGTGTCCGGGATGTTCTGGTTCAGCCATGTCTCAGTGAAAGCATAAACACAACAGTCTCTCATCTCTCGCTGTGCTCTCTGTACTCTCAGGTAATCCATTTTGTTGACTAGGGAGTACACTTTCTCACTGCAGATGCGTGCGGGGTCGGGGTCTCTGGGCCTGTTGTGCGCAGCAGCCCGAAATGACTCCAGCTCTTCCACTGAAGTGCTTGTATTGTCGCGGGTGAGTGATCTCCCAAAGTTTAGCAGGAATTGCCAGTTGTACACATATCTGGTCCAGTTTCCAGACGTGGACGAACACACAAACAGTTTGAACGAGCAAACGGACTGAGAGAAGCCTCTGCGATGGTGCGCGCATCTATCTTGGATCCAGCCATGAAAGAAACAGGAAACAAACCCGGGACCATGACAAGGTCGCACTATGCACCCTTTAGTGCGGTATGAGACGCACAGGGCTCCAATAACTACAATGTAAACATATCTGTGGCAACAGTAAATGCTCTGAAAAAGCACTGTGGTGACGTAGTTTAATGAGCAAAAGAGACACACAGTGCAAGTGGGAGGTGGATGGGTCCAAAAAACAAAAGGCTTTCATCCAGGAGACTGCTGTTAAACTGCTGTTTATGTCCCGTGCATTACGTATCACTTTCATGTTACAATCAGCTGTTCGTTCATATAGTAGTTTTAAGCCCAACCATTTAGTTCTTTCCTAAACTTTACTATAGTGGTTTTGTTGCATGTTACAGTTGTTACGTTACGTTGTTATGTTGTTACATTATTATTTGAACACAAACCATGATCTTTTTTCTGACCTTAACCAAGTAATTTTGTTGCCTAAACCTAACCAATCATTTCACAATGTTAACCATGTGGCATTTCTTGCGTTTCTGCAAGCGTGATACAAGGCTGATATGAAATGTATTTATGAAACATATTTTTGGTTCAGAAACGTCTGCATTCAACATGCCCGTGGTTTGCAGAAACATCCAATGGCAAAAAAAAAATGCTGGCAACTGGTTTGCCCCCTCTCCTCGGCTCAACAACGGAGCGAGGGAGGAAGAGAGAGAGCAGCGATTTGGGGCGAGCTATAGAGTGACTGATGAGAGGGAGCGGCGTTAGTGAGAACAAAGCAGTGAATCAGAGAAACATTGTTGCTGAAGGCCAGCACCATCCTGAACACAAAATAAGAAGAAAAGAGAAAAGGGCTGCAGGGTCTCTGCAGATACAGATACCACCACACACTACCAGTGGGTCAGAAAAGAGGATTGAGAGGGATTATTACTATATCAGTCTATACATTGTTTTGTTTTTTTAAAATCCCTGCATATTATGCCTTTAATACTTTAATATCCTAAAATTATAACTTGTCTATTAGATATTTAATATGCTGTAAACTAAGTGCTGGCTCAATGCTGGTGTTAATATTAAAGGGACTGTTTGTAAGAATCAGAAATGTCTTGTTAACTGCGACACCTGTGGCCGTTAAATCAACGAAAGTCAGCGTCCTGTTGCTGGCGTTTGCGCTTGTGCTCGCTCTACACAGACATGAATGAGCATCACTCAAAACAGTGAGGCGACACATGTCAGCTAAAAGCACAATATCACTCTATATTTCAGCTGCTTGGCAGTAATGTTAGCTGACCAGACGAAGGTCTCCATGAATCACTGCTGATCCTAGTGTTGGCTTTTCCTGCCTCAGCCTCCCGACCGCGGCCGGAGGGAACAGGGGAGACACCGGAGTTTTGGTCGGAGACGATAACGTTTCTCTCTGCGGAGCCCCGTCACTTCACAAGACACGGGAAACCTCTGTTGGTCTGGAGGAGCTGCAGCAGTTATTTCTGCACAAACGTCCACTGTACATTCACTAGATATTCTCAGAGCTAAACTAACTCTTCTGCAGTGTGTAGTGTGCACGCATGCACGTGAGGTGGAGCGAAAGAGTGAGAACGAGCGCGGTGTGTGAGTGAAGGCAGGCAGAGGAGCAGAGTACAGCAGAGACTCCGGCCCTGAAGACAAAGCTACGGTCTCCCCCGCGTCCTCCGATCGCAGCCAACACTGTTTAACAGACGGGCTTCACTTGATAGAACTTTGTGGTTTTGGCGCTTCACTGTAGTTTGTGTTGGAGTCTTTGTCTGAACAGCGTAGCCACACGCGAGCACGCATGGACACCGACCCGCATTGATTTATACGTGTAAAAAGTTACAAACAGTCCCTTTAATATTTCTTACCATATTTATAAAAATCTACTGTTTTACAGCCCTCATCTTGCAATGCCAATGCTGAGAGTCAACCGGCTGGACTTATCTACGTCATGAAATTTATATTAAAAAGAGAATGTTAACACCCCTCTCTGTCCCTCTCAGCCCATAGCCCAGTTTTTTTTTTTTTTTTTCAAAATTATGCAGTGGATGTCGTTAGGCTCAGACCTGGAGGTGAAGTTACACTTTAATAATTAATCACTGCAGTGAATTACATCCAGTGTTTTTTTCCATCATGTAGTTACATATTTGAACAAAAATAACCAGCATGTTGTTTCCACGTTCATATACAGTATGCCCCATGATTCTTTTATTTATTTAAATCACCACCATCATTTATAGCAGCGATAATATTCGTTCTCATAAAAAAGGGTAAATCAATTTATCTAAACATTGATCGATACATATTTGGATGATCATGATAGATGAAGAAATAAAATAGATGCAGAGGTTATTTACTTGCCTTATCTCCTTTGGGATCAGAGGAAGGCAGGCGGGATTTCCCTCTGCTCTCTCTCTTTCCTTTTCTGAATGCCGGAGATCCCAAAGCATTGATGCAGAGAAAGTGTGTGTGTGTGGGGGGGGGGGGGGGGTTCTTGATGCAGTCCAGACAAGGTCTGAATACTTATCAGCTCTGTGTGGGTGAGTGGTACCCCAGTGAGAAATGCAGACTCCCCTTCATTTTCTATACCTTTTACAGCCACATACGCACATGCACACACACACACACACACGCACATGCACACACACACACGCACACACACATATACAGTATGTGCACATGCATACAGTATGTTGACTCAAACCCTCTGTCGTCCTCATAGTTTTCACTGTAGTTCAATAAGTTGAACTGGAACGAAGAATTGCTGTGTATAGCACCATTTTGCTTTCACTTCTTAACCACCAAGTCATTTCTCCACCTTTACAAAATACACATTGGATGGGGCTTCCAGACAGGATGTCTTAGTTTAGTGTGTGTATATATATACATTATTTCAATCAGGAGAGACCCCATATCGAATGAACAATAATTTATTACATGTTGCATAAGAAGAATAGTGCAAAGTCTTTTAATGCTTGCATAAACCCCTGATGTGCAAACGAGGAGACATTGAACGAGTGCAATGAGTGATATCATATTAGAACATTTCTGTCTAGTTTGTGTTGGAGTCTGAGTCTGAACAGCGTAGCCACACGTGAGCGCAATGATTTATACGTGTCAGAAGTTACAAACAGTCCCTTTAACAAAAATGAAAAGGGTACAAACACCAACTTAAAACTACTAAGTGTGATGTAATTATACAATTCAACAAATAAGGCAATAACCAATATTAAAGCACTCAAATTAAAGCTACTGCTCAACAGGTGCACCTGAGGAGACACAGGAGAGGGCAGAAAAACACAACACATATGCAACACAACACGGCACATAACAATATGATTGATTTCTGTTAGTGACAAACCGGCAGTATATGGCAGCAGTATATGGTGAAAGATGTTACCCAGTTATAGGAAGGCATAGCACATTTTTTATTAAACCTTTTTTACAATGTTGTTGACTAAGGTGAGGAGACCTTACTGAAAGAAATGATGGTAAAGGATTATTTGTTTCATATATTACTGTGCTGCTAAAGGAAGAACTGTTCTTAAGTACACCTTGTTGTGTCCCGTTAGTAACTGTTCAATTCCACACTATACCAGAAGTTGGTGCTGTAAGCTATTGCACTATAGGAAAAGGCAGGAATTGAAGAATGTTGTTGCTGCTGCAGTCTGTTGCCATGATGGATTGGGTGCTTTGCTTCTGTTTTTAAACTCCATAACCATCCTACCTGATCCTGATTTCTTTTACATGCAAACATAACAAAAGTGCATCCTAATAACAAGCCTTGGGTGTCTATATCAAGTCAAAGAAAATTATAATTCAGAAGAAAAAAGCTTGCAAAAACAAGGACGGAACAGCCAGAAGGGACATACAGAGACAAATAAAAAGACAAATACACTTGGACAAGTACAGCTACAAGCAGAAGATAGAGGCCTCTCTGGTGTGTGTGTGTGTGTGTGTATATATATGTATATATGTATATACTTCCCCCTTACACCTAATTTGCTGTTGTTGGCGCTTGTTGTAATGTGCAAAGTACAGGTACGAGTAGGTCTGGTGATGTCTTCTGTGATTGTGTCATTTTTTTTTAATGAAATGCCTCTTGATTGTGGAGCAAACAAATCTACAATTCCTCATAATATGCAGTTGCACACATTGCATACACATCCATAATGACGCCCAAACACACACACACACACACACACGTCTAAAGCTGGAGTGTCATCCATTATTCCTCAGTAGTGCTGCTGCAGTCTTTCATATTTCATGCTTATGGGACGCAGGCGCTCTGAGGCTCAGACATCACAACACACATAGACATTTGACATGCCACAGGCCTCATTCTGGTATGACACAAAGGAGAAACACTTTTGGTCCCTCTTATTCTCACTGTGGTTAGGTGATGTCTCTCTTCCTATATGGACATCAAAATAAGCACGAGAAGGCTTCAGCATTTAATTTGCAAATTCATTCTATTGGCATTTGTTTTTTCACAGATCTACAATGAACTTCAGCTCACATTAGCCGTCGAGGACATCAGTGGATACCGTCTGTGGAGCCATCACCCGGTGTGAGCATCTGTGCCACTAAAATATAGCATTCGTAAAGACAGGAGAGGAGCCACAGAAATGCCAGGGATAGCATCCTGGTGACAGCTAGGGATTAGTGACTTAAGCCTGGGACACACCAAGAACGTCAGGAGCGCGTGGCGGCTGCAGGATTCATGCGTCGGGTGTTCACACCAGCTGCGTTTCTGCTGCGTTTCTGCTGCTGTCAGCCCTTTCTTTCTACATAGAGTTTGCCTTTCAATGGCCATTTCCTTCATTTTAAATGTCATTTATATTTATTTTAGACAGAGAAAGGTTAAGAAACGTGTGGTAATTTGTAAATAATAGTAATAATCCACAATTAAAACTCCGTACTATATTCATTCATGGAGCTCTCCAAGTCACTGAATGTTCTAGAACACTGTCCGGCACATATTTCAGAATAAAAGCAAACAAATGAAGGAATTCTGTCCACAGAAAAAATGCTTGAGGGCTTTTATTTCTAAATGAAAGCAGGAAGTGTTGATTTAAACCCCATACTTTATCAATTCATGGAGCTCTCTAAGTCACTGCATGTTCCACAGCACTGACTGCTCATATTTCAGAATAAAAGCCTTGTGTTACCAAATGAAGGAATTCTGTCCACAGAAAAAAACGCTTGAGGGCTTTTATTTTGAAATGAAAGCAGGAAGTGTTGATTTAAAAACAAGTCTTTACTTTTTTTTTCATCTCCGTAACATATTCTAGACATCGAAACTGTAGTAATCCTGCTGGTATGGTGTTAATATACAGTCAATAGATCACTTTCACTGTCCGTGACATATTCTACAGATGTCTAGACATGTAAACTGTAGTAATGTAGCTGATTTGATGTTAATATACAGTCAATAGATCACTTTCACTGTCTGTTGTTGCTGTGAGACGCCCGCAGCACGCGTAAAAAATAGGCGAGACTTCTATTCTCTAGAAGAGACGCAGTTGAGACGCAGCTGAGACACGCGTCGCACGCGGGCAGTGTGGCTGCTCTAACCTGTTAACACGGACGCCGAAATTAAAAAACAGCAGGTAACGCAGCCGTCACGCACTGCTGACGTTCCTGGTGTGTCCCAGGCTTTATGGCCGAAACAGCTCAAGTTCATGACTGACTCTCAATAGTATGAATGGTTATTCCGAATGTGTATGTTAGGATGGAACGTAGGTCTGGCTGTGGGAAAGGTTGTATAAAGGTTATTAAGTTGTGAAAATGTATTTAGGTATAAAAATATTCTGTACAGCCATGATAAAAACCTGTTTGATTAGTGATTTATATAAGAGCATGAAAATGGAGCAGTTTACATTGCAAAACAACACAGCTGTGCCGGGGGAGGACAGGAGTTCAGGTGATTTATGGGCGTCCCCAAAAACGCTAGCAAAACAAAGTAAAAAAAGAAATACAAAATAAATGTGAGCTTGGGGAGGAGTGTATATCCAATGTGTGAATAGGCATCGTAGTGCTTTTACATGAGTTTTCAACATGTATTTATTTTTATTTTTTCATCTGTTATTTAGCAGATTGTAGATTATCATTAAACTCCAGAACTGAAAGTGTTTGTACCAAATTAGAAACTGGAAGAGGAGATTAATGTAATTACCTGTACTCACTAGTAAAAAGGTACATTACACACGTTTTTTGTTGGAAATGGACCTTATATTCACTTAAAAAAGAACATGTTGTTCGTTATGGTTTAAATGAGTAACGTGGCAGATCATTATTTTCTACAATTGAAAATTCAGTGAAGTGAGACAGGACAATACTTGGTGCAAACTACAGTTTCAATCACTAAAAGCCTACACATGGGTCTATACACATTTTGTGTCAGTCTAGTTAATATACAAAATGGATGAGTAAGAATCTTCATAGAAACATTCACAATGAAACACTGACCCCTGTTGGTAAAATTGAGCATGTGCATCATGGTATTCTCATTTGAGATATAACCCAACAAGGTATACTATATGCATATTTCTTATTATCCTGGCAGTGGTACCATCTGGATGAAATATTTGAGCCCAGCCCTGTCTCTAATCTAAGATTATCTTCAGGTTGTTTGGGAGAAATGCTGTCTTTTCACATTTTTTTCATTTCTAAGGTGATGTGTCTGCTCTGTGCCAAGCTATTGGTATACAACAACACCCCCTGCCGGTATCACAAACCAATTACAACTTAGTCTGGCTCTCTTTGGATCACCTGGCCTCGCTGAGCCGTTCATTGGAATCACTGGTTATCAACTGGCTCTGTTAACTGGCTGGGTTTTCCTTCTTCTTTATGTTTGATTTCTTCATTCCACTGAGTGTTGTCAGACAACACAATCGGACACCAAATGCATCGCACAAACAATTTCCACTCTTCAACAAAACAACAACAACAACAACAACAACAACAACAACAACGCAATGCAAAGGGAGAATCTGATGGCAGGTGGGTTCAAAACCACACGAATGAAGACACACACACACACACACACACACACACACACACTATGGGGGGGAGATACACATGCTTTAATAACGAACTGAAATACGTTTAACCTTGCAGACTGTATGTCATGCTAATACCTTTTCTCCTTGTATAAAATGTATAATATACTGATTAGTAAATGTTACCATTTACTATTACTGAATGTCATTTCATTATAAGTTTCAATCAAACATTAAGATATAAGTGGAAAAAACTGTTCACAAAACATAATAGACATGACCACCGACTATTTGTGTAACAATTTAGCCACAGATTCACATACTGACCATATACGGTCCAGACATATACTCGGTTTTGACCGAGTCTTGTTTCATCAACGCACGTGCGTGTGCACATGCCAGTGCTCTTGACTCTTTCAGCAAAACACACATGACCTGCATTTGGACATGTATGTGACTGAATATTGCAGATTGGGAGGTTGGTGATCTGTTTGCTATGGGGTGTTGATTAGTTTATTCATAAAGCTGTTTGATTCCAGCTCATTATTTTTTTCATAAAGACTGTCAATAATACAATACTGAACCTACACTGTGATGAATAGATTTGGTGAAATTGTCGCTGTCGATGAGTCACTCACACCCTCCAGCTGGCTGTTAACGAGGGTCTTTCGGCACAGAGAAGTACTCGTATCGGTACTCGGTATCAGCGAGGACCCAAATGTAAGTACTTGTACTTGTACTTGTACTCGGTTTGAAAAAAAGTGGTATCGGTGCATCCCTACTCTTTAGACATCATATGTTCATTGTAGCACTCATTTCTTGACAATTCTTCCAAGAAGCTCTTAAAAACAAATCTCTCCTTGCAAGATCTTCACACCTCCTTCAAGGACACAGCAGCAGTAAAAAGAGTAGGCGAGGAGCTGCAGCAGAAGTTATAAGCAGTGAACACATCTCGACCTTCAGGTCAATTTAAGTGTGTTCAAACCTGGTATTTTGCTCCAGATCCTGCCTGTGGTGTCTGCTAGTCTATGATGTCCCATTATCAACAGTAGAGGACTTAGAGAGAAAGATCGTCCCTGTTAGTGTCTGTTGCGACACAGTATCAAATCAAATCAAATCAATTTATTTTTGTATAGCGTCAAATCACAACAGAAGTTATCTCAAGACGCTTTGTATGCTAGTGGGTGACTAAAGGGTGGAGAGCAGGCCTGAGAAGCTTCCAGACAACCCGTTACAACGGGGGGGGGGGGGGGGGGGGGGGGGGCAAGGATAGACACCAGTTGGTCCAGCAGGATGTAAGGGCAGGAGTGAAGAGCGGCCATTATCGCTGGCTCCATGACCATCTTCTGAGGACATCGGCTGACACCATCCATGGAGTCGTCGTCCAGTGTAAGCACCTCTGCCACGATAGAACAACCAGAGTGTTCTTCAAGGCGGGAGAGGAGCCATAGAAAGCCTGATAGCAGGCTGGCATCACAGTGACAGTTAGGGACCGGCAATTTACGGTCTCAAGTGCTCAAGTTCATACTTGGGCCAGACACAGTGCAGATATCAGAGTGATTGGGACGGGTTCATTCAGTTTATTCACAACACAGTTAAGATAGATAGAAGTTTATGTATTTACAAGTTTATTTATTTATAAAGCACAGCCCCTGAGGCCCGCAATCCCGAGTGACTCTACTGTCTTTCAGAGGCTCTAGCAGATTCAGTTTTAGAGCTAGAAGACACAGATATCATATGAAACTAGAAAACCGGAGGAATCCATCGGTATCAACCATGTCATACAAGCATAATAGATAGATAGATAGATATATAGATAGAGAGTAACTTTATTGATCCTGAGGGAAATTCAAGTTTCCAGCATCACAGTTCCATAGTGCAAACATATTAGTAAAAACGGCACAAGTAAGTAATACAGAGTATTAATATATATATATAAACTGGGAAAAAAAAGTTTGGAAACTTGTGTTTGGTGGATTATTTCTCTGTTGTTACAATGCTAATTGTCATTGTATTTTACATCGTTGGAAAGCCTGTTTATTTACCTTCGCAATGATGTCCAACTTGTAAGGATCATGCATTTGTGGGATGAGCAGCAGAGCTGATTATGTGGGTAGCGCCCAAGAAAAATTTGCCAAAATGCTCTGCCAATGGTAAACAGTGTATTCTCATAAGGCTACCAGGAAGCCTGCAATGACTGCCCTTCACCATCAGGCCCGTTGGCGCTGGTGTCGACAACACAAACAATGGAACCTGAACATGGTGTGGGGGGGCATCTCCCTCACTGGCAAAACAAGGCTTGTCATCATTGAAGGCCATCTCAATACAGTGAGATATCGGGATGAGATTCTGCAGCCAGTGGCGATCCCATATCTCCACAGTCTGGGACCTAACTTCATCCTCCAAGATGACAACGCTCGCCCCCACAGAGCCAGGGTTATCACAGACTACCTCCACAATGTGGGAGTAGAGAGAATGGAACGGCCTGTCAAGAGTCCAGACCCCAACCCAATTCAACACTTGTAGGATCAGCTTGGGCGTGCTGTACGTGTTAGAGTGACCAACACAACCACGCTGGCTGACCTGCAACAAATCCTGGTTGAGGAATGGAACGCCATCCCACAGCAACGTGTGACCAGGTTGGTGACCAGCATGAGGAGGAGGTGCCAGGCTGTTGTGGCTGCGTATGGATCTTCCACCGCTACTGAGGCTCCTGACGGTGTATTAAATGAATAAAGTGTAAAATAGCCAATATGTCTTGTTTGTTCCTTGTTACTGAAAGAGAGTTCAATCATCCAATCCACCAAACAACTCAAAACAAGAGTCAATACCAACAGGAGAATACACTGTTTACCATTGGCAGAGCATCTTGGCAAATTTGTGGGCGCTACCCACATAATCAGCTGTGCTGCTCATCCTACAAATACATGATCCTTACAAGTTGGACATCATTGTGAAGGTAAATAAACAGGCTTTCCAACGATGTAAAATACAATGACCATTAGCATTGTAACAACAGAGAAATAATCCACCAAACACAAGTTTCCAAACTTTTTTTTCTCCAGTTTATATATACCAGATATAAAAATAACAGGAGGTGAAGAAACTGTTAAAAATGAATATACTGCAGGGTAACAACTGAGATACATGACTATTAAAAATGTGAATATAGTGCAGAAAGTGATATAGTGCTGGATAATAAAATATAGGAGATATAGATATTAAGAAATGTAAAATATGGAATTTTTTAGGGTTTTTTTTACTATAAAGGAGGGTAAATAACACTTCAAATTTGGGCTAAATTTTGGCGAGGAAAAATTGGCGTGGTCATTTTCACAGGGGTCCCCTTGACTTCTGACCTGAAGATATCCGAATGAAAATGGGTTCTATGGGTACCCACGAGTCTCCCCTTTACAGACATGCCCACTTTATGATAATCACATGCAGTTTTTTTAATGCAGTATAAATGTGTTATTTTCTCCTATTCTGAAATGGTGTGTTTGAATTTTTCTGCATACTGGGGTCCCTAAACAGTCTTCGTCAATCACTGTAAAGCTGAGACTTTTGTGGATCCAATGAGCCCAACTGTATTCATGTGTGATGATGTTAGTCCCCATAGGAGACATTTCATTGTAGTGAGACCATTTTTTTTTTTAAACTTGACCTCACTGTATAAAATTACCTGTGGTGACCTCTAGGATAATCACAGCCTCATGAAACTTTACAGCCACAAACTAGAGACCTAGAGCATTCAGAGGATGGATGGATCAAACTAGAGACCTAGAGCATTCAGAGGATGGATGGATCAGACTAAAGACCTAGAGCATTCAGAGGATGGATGGCTTTCCTAGCTAGATTGACAATAAGGGGGTTTCTGAGCAGTTTACACAACAGAACTGCTCGCCATCCAATAAATGCAATTCTTGCAAAAATCTCCATATATCAAAAGTTTTTGATCCCAAATCACATCATGGCTTTTTCTATGGTGTTCCTCAAGGTCTTGGTGTCTTAATGTGGTATTCTGGAGGGATTATTGGTATCAACCCAAAAATTGCTGCAACAACTTATGAGACATAATAGAGCATGGGGATGACCATCATATACTTCTATCATAATGCTCTAAGCCCTTATACACTTTCACAATTAATTTTAAATAATGAATGAATGAATTCATGTTTATTTCTGATTTATGACTAGAACAACTTGACACACAGTGCTGAGCAGCATCTAGAATTAATCTTCAGGTTCCAGCTTTCAGATGATGTACACCACTTCTATGTGAGATCTACTGTTGACCTGCTGTACAATAAATTGACATCAAATATCACAACGTAACATGGTAACAACAAAAGGCAGCAGGGATAACATAAACACAACTATCCCATACATAAATAAGTAAGTAAAGGAAAAGATGGAAAATATAAAAACAGAAAAGTAAAAAAGTGAAACATAAAACCTTAAAGCATCAGTAGGTGAGATTGAAGCAAATATGATTAAAAAAAGTTATTTTTATAAAACAGTCGCTATATCCTGACAGTAGTACATGAAACAGGTAACCTGAAATAATGTTCCTCTGTGTCCTCCGGTGTCCTCCGGTACTCCTAACGGCATCTGCAAGATTTCACAGACCGGAGGAAAACAAGCAGTAAGAGCTGATCTGAGGTCTGCTGTCCAGCTGCCGTCTATGAGAGCCGTCTGTCAATCACTCGCGAACTCCGACCAAACGGTGAAACTAGGCAGCGCTGATCAAATATGAATCAATATTATGTTACATTAATGTCTATTTCTCTCCTCAAATGTTCTCAGAATCATCTTGTAGTGTACGGTTTAGCTGTAACATGAGAAAGTTTGTGACGCCGCCGCCATTATAAAATTTGGTGACGGAACGCCAAGTACCGGTCACATGACCGGAGCACAGCCAATAGGAACGCTCTCTCTCTCTCTGAAATGACCTGTGATTGGTCAAAGTCTCCCGTCACAGGTTAGATGTTCTAAAGCCTGAAAACAGAGCCATGAGGAGGGGCAGAAGTCTAGTTATCTCTCACAACACTTGAATTACAATATGCTGAAAGGTTATTATGGAATTTTTGCCCAATGATGCCAAAAATATACTGACTACTGAAGCTTTAAGGCCACTCAAAGGGAGAGAGAAAACATGTAGGTCTTGAGTTTAGCCTTAAAAGTGTCTACAGAGGGGGAACACTTACTTGAAAATGGTAAACTGTTCCAAAGCTTTGGGGGCTACTGCGAACGCCAGATTGCCCTTACCCCCTATAGCCTTGATGGAGGGACAGCCTGGAGCAGCTGGTCTGAAGATCTGAGAAAGATGGGGTTGGAAAGGGTCCAGAGGAGCTCAGAGATGTACTCGGGGCGCCAGGCCGTGTAAAGCTTTAAAAACAAATAATAGAACCTTAAACTCAGTCCTAAATCTGACTAGTAGCTACTGCAGGGACAGCAGTACATGTGTAATGCTGTCCAGGGGTGAGTCTAGGATCAGACCTTAATGGGGGGCTCACCCCTAATGAGAATGTGACATGAGTATAGTTATGGGTGTTCTTTATCTTTTGCGTCATTCGAGGGGGGTGGGGAGGGGCACATATAAAGAGGGGGGCTGGGGGGGTCACACTTTATTTCCTGCATTCTGATGAATTTTTCTGCACCAATTTTTGCCTTTTCTGCACCAAGTTATGGTGAAAATATATTTTCTGATGAAAAGGACAACAACAACAACAAAACTCAGGTGCCAATTCAAAATGTAAACAAAAATATAATGGAATATAATGCAGTAAGGCTCTCAGTCATTCTGTATTCTGTAAACGTTTCTCATTTAATGTTATCCTGTTCAGCACTGTGTCAAGTTGTTCTAGTCATAAATCAGACGCAAATCCAATAAATAAAACTGCATGTGATTATCATAAAGTGGGCATGTCTGTAAAGGGGAGACTCGTGGGTACCCATAGAACCCATTTACATTCACTGATCTGGAGGTCAGAGGTCAAATGCCTTGCCGGTTTACACCTCGCCAAAATGTAGCCTATTCCTTTCGAGCGTTAGCCTCCTTCCCAACAGGCTAAGACTGAGCCTAAGACTACAGCTCTTTTCATTCTCAGTCAAGCACTGAAGCCTAATTTTATGACCTACGGTAGGTAGGGACCTCTGTGTTCTTATATCCATGTCTCAATTTGAGCTCAGTCACGTGCACAGACATTTTGGGGGGCAGGTGCTCAAGCGGAAAAAAGGGGACCCTTCTCATAATTATTTATAAAAAATAAAGTTGCAGTAGTACACCTACAGGACATTAGATTCAACAATGAACTCTTTGGACTGTGGGAGGAGAAACCAGAGAAAACCCACGTTACCACGGGGAGCACATTTAAACTCCACACAGAAGGGCCCCAAGTCAGATTTGAACCTGCAACGCTCTTGCCGTGAGGCAACAGCACTAACCACTGCACCATCGTGACGCCGCCCATCACAAGACGATCTCTAGTTCTCTGATGTTTATTAAGTCTTGATCATTTAATGTTACAGAATTACTTAAGATTTCAAACCAACATTTCAGGGGCTTTTACAGCAAGTATGAAACTCCCTACAGTTTAGCAGACACTTCAGATTTGTTGACTATAAACTAGTAAGTCTAGACGGCAGTCTTATCCCGTAACATACAGGCGAGCCATTTGCAACCACTGCAAGTATAGACAGGGAAAGATACACGAGTCCCAAGAAGGGCTGCAACTAACGCTTTTTATAAATTAAGCTGAGACCAATGAATATTGGTGATTTTGCTCATAATGAGAAGCAGCTGATCATCAGATTGCAGATTCCTTTTCTGATGATTGACTGATCAACTGACGGGATCTTTCTAGTCCTTCATCTGTGGCAATGATTAGAGAAGAGGAGATCCCATTGGGATGTGTTGACTCTATGCACTACTGTATGTGGCCTTATCAGTCACATCATTGGTTTTAATGACACCGCCGAGCTGATAACAGGCCATTCAGGAGATAACTCATCTAATCATTAACATTTCTGTTATCAGCCATTGTGAGACTACGAGGACACATTACAACACTTGTCCAAACAACGTCAAACCCAAGCTATTCAAGGTGATACCACAAGTATCGGTTGACTGCCGTGGTGAAAAAACATCTAAACATTTTGACCAATAGGGCTCACACTGTGACAAAACAACTTTTCATTTTGGTGGCATTGGCCAGTTAACACAATAACTAGCTTCTTTTTTTTTTATTATTATTCTTTTTATTCCTTTTTTCCAAACATAGCATAACAAACATAACAAAACACAACACTGGCGCGATAATACAAAAAAATATATCTTACATTTAACATTTAATATATAGATACACATATACACACATACACATCACTTCCCACTCCCACACAGGTCCAGCCTTCTTCCCACCCATAGAGGTAATGTTACAGAAAAATGACATGCAATAGAGTTGTGATGTCCCATCAAACAGTTGTGACAATTACACTTAGAGTTTAGAGAATGTTAAAGGGACTGTTTCAGAAAATGAGTCAAAGAGATTGAAAAGCACTGTAAATTAAAACATATCAGTTATATCAGTTTGTGATATTAGTTCTTCAATAACTCTCACAAACTTACTGTACTTCATCTCATAAGTATAACAATAAATTGGGATTATTCTGTGCATGAGGTGAACTTCACGTCTGTGAACCCGTGCCAACAGCCTCTCATCTGTTCTAATATTCGTGTTAAATCTCATCACTACAAGCAGCCGTTTGATTCTGACATGTACTTCACTAAATACAATTTGAACCTTTTCCACGCCATTAAACCTGATTTGTTCCAGTTTATAACCCCCCCCCCCCCCCCTCACCACCTCCGCTCATCAGACTTTCCAAATAAAACGGATCCAGCTGTGTGCGGCTGTGCGCCTCCGTGCGTCACACTGCTCCGCTGCTCGGTAGACTGGCAGACCGACCGAGACAGAGAGACAGAGAGAAGGAAAGATGTCCGGTATCATGCTGCTGCTTGTTGCTCTGACTCTGTGCCTGTGGAGGACCGACGGTTCGGACCGGAGCGGCTCGGACCGGAGCGGCTCGGTGATCCTGCGGGACGTCCTGGAGAGAGGCCCGGCCAGTCTGACCGACATGTTCCGAGAGGTGGAGGAGCTGATGGAGGACACCCAGCACATACTGGAGGAGGCTGTGGACCAGGTCTGCGTCATATTCTATTCATTTATACTAAGGGCACAGTTGTAGGCTGGAGAGCTGAAATAACCAGCCATATATCTGCTATTCAGATCAATCTAATCATACATCTGATGTGTTTTATAGCAGTGGAAACAATCGGTGTCAGTCCCATCACGTTTATTTGTTTTGGCAGACAGCTTCATGTTGACTACCAGACTGAGGTACTGAGCACTACACATAGTTTCCATGTCTGACCCACACCATGTCTGTCTGAATACTAATAGTCCTCATCATAAGAGTTTGTGTCTAGTTCATTCATTAAAAGAAAAAAGCTAATACAGAATAACTTAGTGTGACCGAGAACACCCAATTTCGTTTTGGTACCGGCTGAGACTCCTGGAAGTCAGCCTGCTCTGAGCTCTGTTGTTTTCCCCCTGAAACTGGCCTAATAAGTGTGCTGATTTCTCAGTAGTCACTCAGTGCATCAGCAAACTCTCTCTCTCAGTTCTAGAGGATTCATACTCCTTCACCATATGGAAATCTGATATGGACATAATGGAAATGCCATGTGCTTTATTTAATATACGATTTCTGAATGGATTTCAACATGTATTCTAACAACAGATAACTACTGAGAGTGCTAAATCATCTTTAACGTCGCTGGATCTGCGTACTACTAACTACCACAATGAGACAAAGAAGATGACACCGGACGGAGACGGAGCGGTTCAGGTCCTGGATAGAGCTGACAAGGTAGAGGTTCACTTTTGATCAACAACAAACCTTTTTAATCTCTTTGAGGTCATGTTTCCATAAATGGGCAAAAATCAGCTTTGTTTATGTCCTTTACATTGTTGAGGGGCTTTAGGAATGGGCTGGAGGGTTGTGATACACATATGATGAACACAAAGACTGATTGTTGTTTAAAGGGACTGTTTGTAAGAATCAGAAATTGCTTGTTAACAGCGACACCTGTGGCCGTTAAGTCAACGAAAGTCAGCGTCCTGTTGCTCGCGCTTGTGCTCGCTCTACATAGACATGAACGAGCATCGCTCAAAACAGTGAGGCGACACACGTCAGCTAAAAGCACAATATCACTCTATATTTCAGCTGCTTGGCAATAATGTTAGCTGACCAGACGAAGGTCTCTCCATGAATCAATGCTGATCCTAGAGTTGGCTTTTCCTGCCTCAGACTCCCGACCGCGGCCGGAGGGAACAGGAGAGACACCGGAGTTTTGGTCGGAGACGATAACGTTTCTCTCTGCGGAGCCCCGTCACTTCACAAGACACGGGAAACCTCTGTTGGTCTGGAGGAGCTGCAGCAGTTATTTCTGCACAAACGTCCACTGTACATTCACTAGATATTCTCAGAGCTAAACTAACTCTTCTGCAGTGTGGAGTGTGCACGCACGCACGTGAGAGTGGAGCGACTCCAGCCCAGGAGACCAAAGCTACG
Source organism: Sebastes umbrosus (assembly GCF_015220745.1). Lineage (NCBI taxonomy): Eukaryota > Metazoa > Chordata > Actinopteri > Perciformes > Sebastidae > Sebastes > Sebastes umbrosus. The sequence goes on along the minus strand of NC_051272.1, from coordinate 36,679,287 downwards.
GTCTCCTCTGTGTCTTCTGGCCACGGTCGGGGGGGCTGGAGCAAGAAGAGTTGACACTGTTTAACAGACGGGCTTCACTAGATAGAACTTTGCGGTTTTGGTGCTTCCGTGTAGTTTGTGTTGGAGCCACATGTGAGCGCGCATGGAACACCGACCCACAATGATTTATACGTGTAAGAAGTTACAAACAGTCCCTTTAAGTGATTGTAGGGATAAGGGTATTTTGTTTACCTTTTCTAATACAACATGTCACCCCTTTTGCCATTTATAGGAGACAAATAATAAAACAGGAGAGATTCATCTTTCACACATCCACGTGGAGGTTTCTGGTAACTGGAACAGTGCGGATCACGTGAGTCTTTTGCTTTCCCTGTCTGGTCTATGTGAATGATTAGAGGACTATGGGGCCTAATGCATTCTGGCCTCAGTTTCAAGGTTTAAAGGTCCCATATCGTGCTCATTTTCAGGTTCATACTTGTATTTAGTGTTTCTAATAGAACATGTTTACATGCTGTAATGTTTAAAAAAACGTTATTTTCATCATTCTGTCTGGCTGAATATACCTGTATTTATGCTCTGTCTGAAACGCTCCATTTTAGTGCATTTCAACAGAATTGCGTTGCTAGGCAACAGTTTGGGTTCATGTTTACTTCCTGTCAGCTGATGTTATTCACATACACTGCAACAGGAAATAAACTGGGACACATTTAGAATGTTTACGTTTAAAACCGAGTAATGATCTAAATATTGTATATTTGTGACATCACAAATGGACAGAAATCCTAATGGCTTGTTTCACACGCGCAATTTCTGAATACAGGCTCTGTGTGTTTCTCTGTATATTGAGCGTTTTGATAGTTAACATTATTTATATAGCACTTAAACCTGCTTTATAATATAAAATACATGAAAATCTCACTTTTTACAATGTGGGACCTTTAATTTGGTTTCTGCTGACATGATTAGAACCAAACCAAATAGCTGATCAAGATGTGAGTGCACTCTCATGGCTTTTTGAGCATATAGCAGTGTAGCGTGTTAGCTCTGTTTGTCCAGCTGATAGCCTGCTGACTCAGGATTACACAGATGTGTGTTGTGGTTTTCAGACAGAAACACAAAATCCAACCGCCCCACTTTCAGACCAAATGTTTCTCTTTTAGTAGCGATGATACGATCTGAAACGCAGCCCTCTGGAAACACAGATAGAGGCTTGAGTCTTTATCATGTTTTATCACCAGTTATATGCTTTTTTTAACTGAAACATTTTATTCAGAACACTTCATTTAAATGTGTTGCGTCTACTTTAACATTTCCCCTCAGTTTTGTAAATATTCATAAAGTCTGTCAGAAGAGACAGAGAGGTGGAGTGCTTTCTAAAACTGTGGCTGCATTGTCCCAACTCGTTTTATAAAGAGTGAGATCATCCAGCAAACAGACCCCTAACATATACTTTTCACAATTTTTAGCCAATAGGAGGCCAGCTTAGATTGAGGTCATTATTGCTGCTTGCCGCCTGTTTTGCCATTTTACTTTACAACGGTGGTTTTGATCTTTTGCTTTCCTGGCAGCCGTACAGAAAGTGGTTGTGTTAATAGACATTGCTGCTGGAAAAAATGCCAGGGAAGCAAGTAAGCCTGCAGGCCAGGCTGGATAAGGTCTGCTCTTCAGAAATGACTAACTGTATAGAAATTCCACCCTCTATACTTGAATTACACACAAGGTAGTCACAGCAAAGTTGGTTGACTCAGCACTTCATAGGAAATACCCAGTACACATTTTTTCTCTTAAGACTAAAACTTGGATACAGATGGTTGTTGATTACACAAAAACCTCTAACTGTCACCTAAAGCTGTTGCAGCTTTATACAGATGTCTAAAACAGTAAAAAGGTTTTAGACATCTGTGGCAGATTTGCTTAGCTGTTTAAAAGTGATTCAGTTACAGTTAAAGTGGCAGTAGGCTGTATATTTTTGGCATCGTTGGGCAAAAAAATTCCATAATAACCTTTCAGCATATTGTAATTCAAGTGTTCTGAGAGATAACTAGACTTCTGCTCCTCCTCATGGCTCTGTTTTCAGGCTTTAGAACATCTAGCCCGTGACGGGAGACTTTGACCAATCACAGATCATTTCATTGAGAGAGAGAGCGTTCCTATTGGCTGTGCTCCGGTCATGTGACCAGAACTTGGCATTCCTTCAACAGATTTCACAATGGCTTCCGCGTCACAATCTTTCTCATTTTACAGCTAAACCGTGCACTACAAGATGATTCTGAAAACATCTGATGAGATAAATAGGCTTTACAGTAACAGAATATTGATTCATATTTGATCAGCGCTGCCTAGTTTGACCGTTTGGTCGGAGTTCGCGAGTGATTGACAGCCGGCTCTCATAGACGGCAGATGGACAGCAGACCTCAGATCAGCTCTTACTGCTTGTTTTCCTCCGGTCTGTGAAATCTTGCAGATGCCGTTAGGAGCACCGGAGGACACAGAGGAACATGATTTTTTTCAGGTTACCTGTTTCATGTACTACTGTCATGATATAGCGACCGTTTTATAAAAAAACTACTTTTTTTTAATCATATTTGCTCCATTAATTTAGATATTTTAGTAAAAGTCCCTAGAGGTGTATGACTCAACTTTTCCCCATGGTCTAGGGTGGAAAAAGTTAACAAAAATCACAATAAATCATAATCGCAATACTTAAAAATCACAATACATATCGAATCAGCACCCAAGTATCGTGATAGTATTGAATCAGGAGATAAGTGAATCGTCTCAGACCTAATCATTAAGTATTTATGATGGAATAGACACAGAATCAAATTAAATGTGCCAGAGGAACAAAATTCAGGCTTTAACAGCCAAATTTTTCTCCGGGGGGGGGGGGTGCTTTATCCCGAACCCCCCTAGCTGGTTACTTTTTCCCACTGGCTGGATACTCCATATACTTGTGGAATTTCCTATTTATTTAAGTAGCACAGGCCTTTGTCACATGGATGTATGTATATACACATTTTTTTTCTGACTTCGGGTAGCTCTCTCTTCTTTCACCACACATGTGTTTGCATCCTGGTCTGTGTGCAGATAGCGTAGGAGGAATAAAAGATATCATAAAAAGATATATATATATGTGTGTGTGTGTGTGTGTGTGTGTGTGTGTGTGTGGTAGCGGCTCCTCTGGAAGGAAAATAGATCGATCTTTAAGTATTTAATTCAATGATGGTTTCCTTTAAGAAGGTCCATCTTGTTGCTCTCGGCGCCATTATCATTAGAATTTGTTTATCATTAAATTATAAATTCCTCATCTTCCTCATCTTTAAGATGATTCGGTAATCGAATTTCTGATGCTACAAATGCAGTCCTGCCCCGTCACTCTTTATTCTGTGTGACTTCTAACCTGTTTTTATCTGAGAGCAGCTCCGAATTCACTGCAGAAGCATTAAATCAGTCCGACTCAAACACACAACGGTAGCTCTCTGCAGAGCTACGACCACTTCTTCTTTCTTTCCTTCTTTCTTTCTTTCTTTCTTCTTATTCTTCTTCTTCTTCTTCTTCTTCTTCTTCTTCTCAGTTACAAGGTTCCTGTGGTTCCATAAAACGTCTTAAATTCAGTCAAATGAAATAAAATCAAGGTAATGCTGGTCATAAATTGTCTTTAATTCACTGTAATTGTTCTGTTTGTGTTAAATTTGCAGATGGTGCATTTAAGGCTCATGGGAAAATTGTGATGCATCATAATCTACCGTAAACGTCCAATAATGTGTATTTGTTTGATTAGCTTAGTATAAGATATTGTTTCACATATTTTACTAATCATTTTCCGAAATTTTTCGGATATTTTTCACTAATAGTTTTCCAACATTTTTTGGTTATTTTTCAATAATATTTTTCCATAATTTTTCGGATATTTTTCACTAATCATTTACTGTCATTTTTCAGATATATTCAACATATTTCCAAACTGTTTATCATGCTTTTAGCCTCTTTATAAATAGATGTTATTTTGGTTGCGTGTCATCTTTTGGCTGTCGTCAGTTGTGGTTGCTGATGGGGAAATGCAAGTTTAATGACAAATGGTTGGAAGGAAGGAATATAAGTTTCGGAGGTGGTTGGTGCCGGCAGGAAACAAAGTACGATGTTATTTATGCTGAAAGACTTACACGTTTGTGTTGTTTTTCAAACAAAGTCATAAGCTTATTAATTTTTTTATATATTTTTTTATTACACACGGTCAGTGGATGCACACACATGTAAAGGAACATAATAAGAACACCAGCAGATAAAAAAAAGACCCACCACTCACCACTGATTGAGACTTTCCTCCAGTTTAACGTCATTCAAACACATTTAGGTTGAACTGGGCACAACTGGTCGACTAACTGGTGATTTGTTTGTTTTTAAGTGGCCATGAGCCAAAAACAGGAGTACAGGAAACCGTGATATAGCTGTCCAGCAGTGGTGCATGTTGGGTAACTGTCATGGTGGCTGGTTAAAGAGACCAAAGCACACTTTAACACCAAACACCGCTGTGAGACAAATCGGTACAAATTGGTATTTATCCACTTTATAGGATTACAAAGGGGCCCCTGTGGGGCGTCTCCATGGGCCAGAGACCGAGACCGAGGGAGAGCGGGGGGGGCCAGAGACCGAGACCGAGGGGGGGCCGGGGATCAGGAACTGAGGGGGGGTTAGAGGAACAAAGACGCTCCGGGAACCAGACTGTCAGAGTCCGTCTATACTGGTCCAGACTCAACTCTCTGCTTCAGTGGAGGAAGAAGTTCCAGCATCCTTTACTGAAGGAAAAGTAACAACACAGCCAGAGCTGAAACCATTAATCAATCAGTCAGCCCATCAATCGGAAATTTATTGACAGATATTTAATCAAGTAATTGGGTAATTGATTATTTGTTTAAGTCATTTATTTAACAAAAATCCCAAATACAATACAGTTTCCAGATGTGTGGAATCGCTGCTTTTCTCAGTTTTATGTTGCTATTGTTTCATTTTATAGACAATATGATTAATCGACTAATTCAAAATGTTCTTTTGACAGATGCAACAGTTTGAAGATAATATTTATTTTAACTATGTATATAGCAGTGTTAGGGCTGCACAGTTAATCTAAATTTTATCAAAATCGCAGTATAGCCTACTGAAATTTTCTAATCGCAGGAGGCCCAATATTTGTGTAAGGCTAAATGTGTCCAAATACTGTTTTTAAATTTATAATTTTTTTTCATATTTTTCCGACATTTTTCGGATATTTTTTCCCATATTTTCCTAATAATATTCTGATATTTTTCACATATTTCACTAATAATTTTCCGACATTTTTCGGATATTGTTCACTAATAATTTTCCGTAATTTTTTGGATATTTTTCACATATTTCCGAATGTTTTATCCTGATTTTAGCCTCTTTACATTATTTTGTTACAGTTACTGTTATTTTGTTATTGTCATTACTCTTTATGTTATTTAGTTTAGTTTTCACATATTTTACTGATAAGTTTTGACATTTGACATTTTTCACGTATTTTCAAATATATTTACTATTTTTTCACGTTTTACTAATAATTTTCCGACTTTTGTTCGGATATTTTCACATATTTGAAAGGCTAAACGCCAACAAATTTGAATTGAAGCAGAATACTTACTTACTAAACATTTTTGTGAATTTTGGAAATGATTACATCCATCTTTTTTTCAATACATTTTTTTTAATTTTTGACTTTAAAACACCCTGGAGTTATTGTAAATGTATAGAACACAAGTCACAAATAAACCTATGCAGCCACCACTGGAATCTAATTCTACTAATAATAATATTAGTGTAGCCTGATCTTTATCTGACACTGGACAGAAATACCAGGTTCAAACAGAATGTGGCCCACTAAGTACCAAAAATTATATATTTATTTCTTATATGTTGTATAATGCCCTTGTTAAGCACTTTGTGACTAATGTCTGAAAGCCCTATATACTGTAGATACATTTTACTCACTTACTTACTTAATACTGGGCCTGTGAGACTAATGACAGCTGCAGTCATCTGACATTTATTAAGATAATTACAGGGTATTGTGTGGTGCGTGTTTTGTAGCTTCCAGTGTGTCTCAGTTCTATTAATAATGTCTTATTTTATTGTTATTATTATTATTATTATATATACAGTATAGGAAAGCTTTAACATCAGAGCCAGTTATACAGTGATATATTTTAAAGATGAGTTATAAACACATCCTGCTTTCGGGCTCTTGATCCTGTCTGTGACTTTGACACAGTCAGAGGTTTCAGGGACTTGGCTCTGTTTCTATGCAGATTTTCCAGAGGCAGCACACACAAAGATAAAGACTGAAAAAACAGTGGTGAGCCAGCGCTGTTTTTGGCAGACACTGTTTCCTCTGACCACTGGAAAAGAGTTGAACTCAATCTCAAATATCTTATTAGCATTCCAAGAAAAGCCCAACTAAACCAGTCTGATGTATACTACAGGAAAAAATCTGCCCCTAAAACCATTCAATTATTTAAATAAGCAATATGCAGTGTAATCGTTACCCATTTTGTAGCATGCTGTACTTGGTGTTCCTGCAGATATCTGATTGAACAAACAAGGTTTTACATCACATTTATATATTTCTAACTCAGCTGCTGTGGAGTTTGACAGCAGAATGTGTTTCAGAGATCTAAACATTTAGGTTTAGTGTCAACTAGCGATGCACCGATACCACTTTTTTTCAAACCGAGTACGAGTACAAGTACTTACATTTGTGTACTCTCCGATACCGAGTACCGATACGAGTACTTCTCTGTGCCAAAAGACCCTTGTTAACAGCCAGCTGGAGGCTGTGAGCGACACACGGCAGGCTGGGGAGTCCCGCATACGAGGCGGTGCGCCGCCACCGGCTCTAGGTCGGCTTGGAAAGACTCGGGGCGAAGGTGGCTCGAGGCCGAAGCTTAACAGTGCTCCCCGCACGGACTGTCGACCGCCATGCTGCGGCCCACGTAAAAGGCGTCAGGGGTCTGTGGCGATGTGTGCAACCCACCCGACCCGTCTTGAAACACGGACCAAGGAGTCTAACGCACGCGTGAGTCAGAGGGTGCAAGCAAAACCCTGTGGTGCAATGAAAGTGAGGGCGTGCGCCGGCTGAGGTGGGATCCCGGCCCAGCAGAGGGCGCACCACCTGCACGTCTTGCCCGCACTGTCGGGGAGGTAGAGTGTGAGGACCCGAAAGATGGTGAAGAGAGGTTAACGTCACGCTACCGTAAAGTGGTATCGGTGCCGTTGTATCGGAGCCGTTTTGCGAGTACAAGTACATGAGCAGAGTATCGGACACGATACCCGATACTGGTATCGGTATCGGTGCATCCCTAGTGTCAAGCAGTGAGTCATACAGTCATACTGGGAGTCAGTTCTATTAATGATGAGTAATAGGCTGCACTGGCATCATGGAGAGCCTCCCTATATGATTTAACACTATCTTACCAGACTAAACAAGATTCTTCGTGATTGGTGGAGATGGACTGTGGCTGGCAGAAACACAACTTCAGAGACCATCAACCACTAGGAACTCATTAGATGGGGAGTGCAGTGGACAGCTGTTTTAATGTGATACAGGAAAATGTAAACCATAATTATATTTGGTTGAGTGCTTCCTGATGGCGTGGCATATTACAGTCATCAGATGAACTATATATTAATACAATTATTTTACCTTAAAGGTCCCATATCATGCTCATTTTCAGGTTCATACTTGTATTTTGTGTTCTACTAGAACATGTTTACATGCTGTAATGTTAAAATAAAACTTTATTTTCCTCATACGGTCTGCCTGAATATGCCTGTATTTACCCTCTGTCTGAAACGCTCCGTTTTAGCGCATTTCAAGGGAATTGCAATGGAATTGCGTTGCTAGGCTTGCTTTGCTTTGGGACCATGTTTACTTCCTGTCAGCTGATGCTATTTACATACACTGCAACAGGAAATAAACTGGGACACATTTAGAATGTTTACGTTTAAAATCGTGTGATGATCTATATATTGTATATTTGTGACATCACAAATGGACAGAAATCCTAACAGCTTGTTTCAAACGCACAGTTTCTGAATATGGGCTGTATGTATTTCTCCATGGATTGAGTGTTTTGATACTTTCACAGTGTTTGTATATCACTTTAACCTGCTTTATGATATAAAAGACATGACAATCTCACTTTTTACAATATATGACCTTTAAATCAAAAAGTTGAAATTGTGATTTTTGTTGAGACAATATGACAACATTTATTTAAATGAACACTACAGTCTAATTTGACCCGCTTTAATTCTGTGCTCTGTTACTGACTATACAACTCTTGTTATCTGTCAATTCAGGAATGCATGGTGGATGAGGACTGTGGTGACCTGAAATACTGCCTGTATGAGATTGAGGACTCCAAGTGCCTCCCCTGCATACCAACGGATATGGTGGGGATTCAGTCAGTGCTGCTTTAGTTAAAGCTGCACTGATCAATGTTGGTGTTTCAACAATGGATCAAATGGCTATAAGTTTAATGTGAAAGTTGTAGCTCGTAGTGACAAAAGTGACATTTTGGCCAGTGGCCAAAAAGTTAGTAAATGCTGCTTTAAAGGTGTCGAGTGTTCAAATATCAGCACCTCATGGTCAAACTAAATGTCATAGAATGGGATCACGGCCATAATCAAATTGGCATTGGCATCGTTGATGCTAGCTTTTTATTGTGCTGAATCACTAGCATCAACTTTCTGCATCACATTGCTCATAAATCATTTGCATCTTGTCACAAATACCATAGCCGTGTCTTGGTAAAAGGTAACTTTAAAGGATAAATAGTGAAAGTAAATGTAGTATTCATCCCCTGTTCATCAGTATAAACAGCACCCTCTTTCTGCTCTGTGCCATAAAGCAACCTCCCTTTATTCTGCAGAGCAACCCAGAGTAAAATAATCTGACCCAGTGCTGTAAAATGAAAAATAAAATGTACCAATAGAAAGTCATATATACATGGATTATCAACACGATGCAAACAGTAATAAAAAACAATGTTAGCTGAAGTGTTAATCCTGTACAGTAACGCATCATTAATAAATCAAATGTCACAAGTATCGAAATGTTTAAAAAGCTACACATAGTGTCTTTTATTGGAAAACTACAAAAATACATTAACCATGTGTGCAGCAACAGACCAAGTGTGCTTTACTCTGAATGTACGTGTGTCCCCACTTCAGCCCTGCACTAAGGATGAGGAGTGTTGCTCAGATCAGATGTGTGTGTGGGGCCAGTGTACAGTCAACGCCACCAGAGGAACAGAGGGAACTATCTGTCAGGGTCAGAGTGACTGCAGGACGGACCTCTGCTGTGCCTTTCAACGAGGTGAGCTTTAACGGTGACTAACCTCAGAGACTGACACAAAACAAAACACACTCTTACTTAACCTGCCATATTCCACATATATAGTATGAACACAAATACATGCTGTAGTGTAGGGTTTGTTATTTTAAAGGGACTGTTTGTAACTTCTTACACGTATAAATCATTGCGGGTCGGTGTCCCATGCGCGCTCGTGTGTGGCTATGCTGTTCAGACTCAGACTCCAACACAAACTACACGGAAGCACCAAAACTGCAAAGTTGTATCTAGTGAAGCCCGTCTGTTAAACAGTGTTGGCCGCGGTCGGAGGACGCGGGGGAGACCGTAGCTTTGGTCTCCAGGACCGGAGTCTCTGCTGTACTCTGCTCCTCTGCCTGCCTTCACACACGACGCTCTCGTTCTCCCTCTTTCGCTCCACTCTCACGTGCATATGCACACACTCCACACTGCAGAAGAGTTAGTTTAGCTCTGAGAATATCTAGTGAATGTACAGTGGACATTTGTGCAGAAATAACTGCTGCAGCTCCTCCAGACCAACAGAGGTTTCCCGTGTCTTGTGAAGTGGGCTGAACGGGGCTCCGCAGAGAGAAACGTTATCGTCTCCGACCTAAACTCCGGTATCTCCCCTGTTCCCTCCAGCCGCGGTCGGGAGGCTGAGGCAGGAAAAGCCAACACTAGGATCAGCATTGATTCATGGAGAGACCTTCGTCTGGTCAGCTAACATTACTGCCAAGCAGCTGAAATATAGAGTGATATTGTGCTTTTAGCTGACGTGTGTCGCCTCACTGTTTTGAACGATGCTCCTTCATGTCTATGTAGAGCGAGCACAAGTGCGAGCAACAGGACGCTGACTTTCGTTGACTTAATGGCCACAGGTGTCGCTGTTAATAAGCAATTTCTGATTCTTACAAACAGTCCCTTTAAGGTCAAATTCATTTAGCTTATACTGTATGTCTCCACATGTCCCTCATGTAAGCTTTTATTTTCCCTGTCCTTTTTCCATAATGTCATTTTCTCATCTACACTACTATATTATATTTTCAGTTGTATCCACTATTGCCTCTCATATCCTTTTTTTGTTTTTACGTTGCTTGAAATGTTCTAATGCATTTTGTAGCTACTACTGTTATTTTGAAGTGAATTTAGGTGAACTGACCCACTTCATTTACAAAAACACATATTCTCACTGACCACTAGTCATTTAGAAGCTTCTATTTATCCAGGTTTTTAGATGTCTCTAAGATTCCTGCTTCCCCCCCAATACAATGGAGGTGTAGCAAGGATAAAGGTTAAACCACTGGAGGTCAGCAAAAACAAAAATCTTCAGTGGCTGTTAAGTTGCTCTTTAAGGTTCTTATCTCTTTCTATCTTCAACGTAACTAAAGTCCATATACAGCACACGGTCAAATATACTGTATGAAGTGCCCTCCAGTATCAAATGGAAATGATGAGGAAAAATTACTGGCCATTAATCCAATTCAATTGTATTCATATAGCACCAAATCATAACAGAAGTAATCTCAGGGCATTTTTCATATAGAGCAGGGCTGCGGTGGAATAGTGAAAAAATGACGTCCTAACGTCTTCTCCTAACCACTTCTCCTTGACCTCGATGGAAAACGTCATGAGGTCAAGGAAAGATGAGAAGGAGAATTCAGAAGGACTCAGGAAAAGACTGCTCTTTCACTAGGCTCCGTAATTATGATGCGACGGCGGATGTTAGTGACGCAGGTCTGCTGTGGTGAAAATAGAAATGTTCTGAAGATGGACTACAAACGGCGCTGCTCCCTCCGTGCGTTGTTAAATAGGTCTTTCAATGACAGACTGCTTCACCCGCGGTGTGTTAAAGAGATACTACAGGTCCTTCTGCTGCTGGAACACTCTATCAATAGATAATAAAGAATCATCTGACCTAACGTGGACAATATATGATTAATATTGAGTTAAATAGTTGGAGTTATGAAGAAGGGGTAGGATCATATACTTCTTCCAACTTCTTTTCAGACATGTAATATTTATTTATGTTGATTATTTGTTAATTGATTGTTTACTGTTCATTTTATTTGTTATTCTTGTTTTGTTTTTTACTGAGGTATTTGTTACATGTTCACAATAAATAATTAATTCAAAATAAAGTGAAACGAAATCAGTTCACTCATATTCAACATGAATCCCAATTAGTATATGAGCGTATGAAAATAATATGCAAGATAAGCATATCGTTTGTTATCAGGAACGGCCGAATGGTGCGTCGCTTTAAATGCTGCGGACGCAAGGAATTGTGGGATGTTATTCTCTCTTTTCCTTTGGTAAAGGATGGTCCAGTGTATCCTCTGCTAAAGGAGATAATAAAGGAAGCATAGAAGCTCCTTTCCTCAGCATGTAGAGAATTCGAACAGCTCTTATCATGGCTGCTACTGAGATACTTACAGGTCATTTCACTCCGTTAGGAACCTTCCTAAGCAAAAAGGACTATTCGAATGCAACCCAGGTATAGACCATACTCTAGTGCTCTTATCACACTCAGACCAAATAGCATACATTCATAGAACTTGTCTGATTTTAATTAAAGTAATTATATGATTGTTTTTCACTGATTGATGTAATCTGTCTAAACTCTTCAAACATGGCCCAAGAAGAAGAAAACTGAATGGAGACATCCATGGGAAAATACTCTTGTCTGAGACTAGTGTTAATGTCGAAGTATCTGATATGGGCTTTATATTTTTGCTTTGTGTGTAACAGGCAAAGTAAAGACAGTTTTGGACTGCCATTGTTTTTTTCTCTCTGCTGCTTCCTCCAGAGCTGTTGTTTCCAGTGTGTAATCCCAAACCAGAGAAGGGAGAGTCCTGTCTGAGCCACCCCAACCTGCTGATGGACATGCTGGCCTGGGACCAGGAGGGTCCCCGAGACCACTGCCCCTGTGCTGATGACCTCCAGTGCCAACCTCAAGGGTGAGAGCAACACAGAGTATACATGTACACTTATAATCCCCCAAAAATAAGGATGTGCAATAGTTTTAAGTTTTTTTTAGATTGAAGTAAAATCTTATTGTTGTAAATTTGTAACATACATCATACAACTTGGGATAACAAGTGATCTAAGTTATACTGTATGTGGGGGAACACAGTAGAGAGCTCGTTCTCATTCCCAGGGCGTCAAATATCGAGGCTTTGTCATGGCCGTCGGCGTACGGTACCACCGCACAAGGCACCCTTTAGTATGAAACGCACCGGGTGTTCCATAAACTACAATATAAACTAGTTTGGTTCATATCACGGTTTTGGGGTCACGGTTTTCGGTTCGGTTCGGTATATTTGTTACAGCGAGGAGGTCATGTTCCGATTTCAATATGCTTTTCATTTATTTGACAAAAATAAATTAATAGATGTTTGTCTTAACAAAAGTATGGCTTACATAAAGAACATAAACATAAACTTCTTCATTGACAAATCTTAATTGAAAGAATAGGTCTTCTACAGTTATTAGTGAAAACAAAAAAGGCAGATTTGTTATTTTCTTATAAATATGATGAAATTATAAACTAAGGCCGTACATTGAAGCATAAGCTCAACCAGAACTATGCCAAAAAACGTTGCGTTTATGAATGAGGTATGAGCTGTGAGCTTATAGCTCATTCAACAGTGGCTCATTGGTCATAATTCTTACTATAACAGTTAAGGCACTCAAATACTGACATATTGTCAATAAGAAAAAATACATTACAAAAATAAAATCCAAAATGTAAGTAAAAAGGCTGTTGTAAATCCTAAACTGCTGCTTATGCTAGTTTATAAAGGGCAGGCACAACAGACTAACATTCACACGTGAAGGCTCACACACTTTGACCATATGCTTTAATTCTGTATTGTTAACGATGGAGTGTTGTCGTATATGCAGCGATAAACACTCTTCTAGCATTAGATATTACTTTGTCACGGTGTGAATCTGCAGTGGGAGGCTGACTGAACGCTGTGTGGGGGAACGGACTCTCCGTCCAGTCTGCTTTTGTTTCGCTCCGCTGATCAACACATTCGGGTGATGCCGTCATAATTAAATGTTTCAAGTCTCCACATATAAACCCGACTTCTGTTGAACAGTGTCGGCGTACAGTTTGACACAAATTGTTGTCAATTTAACTCGACTATCGGCTACTGGGCGCTACAGCGCTGCTACCATTCCTTGTGTGCTGCTAAAACTTTCCGGGTAAAACTCACGCTCCAGAGTTTCTGTTCCGCGCGTGCGAGTAGTAAACATAAACAGCTGTTTGGGTAACGGCGAACCGAAAGGATTTTTGCGGACCAAACCGAACGTCCTGAACCAAACGGTTCAGGTCAAATACACGAACCGTTCCACCCCTACTGTAAACCAATCCACGGCAACAGTAAACTCTCCGAGAACATGCGCCGGGAGTGTGTCGACGTCGTTTAAATAGCAAATAGACACAACGGGCGGGTGAGAGGGGAGGTGGATGGGCCCAACAAACACAAGACTTTCATCTAGCAGACCGCTGGTCATGTCCTGTGCATTCCCGTGTCTTAAGTATCACTTTAATGTTGCAATCAGCTGTTTGTTCGTGTCCCGTGTTCACAACCTTCAGTGTCATTTTCACCGTACAAACGTCGTAGTTTTAAGTCCATCCATGTAGTTCTTTCCTAAACCTAACTATAGTGGTTTGGCCTAATCCTAAAGTGACACCAACGGGTAACTATAGTGGTTTTGGTGCCAAAAATGAAGTGACACCAAGGGACATGACAAAGTGGCGGTGTGTGACGAGTTGGGATGAGACTGTGTTGGAGTAGAAGTAAGCAAAAGCATTACTGTAAATTTTTTCCTAAATTCCTTCTTTTTTTTCTGATACAGACGTGGATCTGTTTGTGGAGAGTAGTCCTGGAGATGGAGAAAGAAAGAGGAAGTTATACATAACCCCGTCCAGGAGCTACACTAACATCCTTACTGAGCATTGACCAAAGAACGACCCGTCTGCTGATCAACAGTTTATAAAAGAATATCGTGTTGTTTCAGGACAAGACTTGCACTGTATTATTTATGCCTTATTATGACCAATGCCTACTATCATGCACCAAATAAAAGACTTGTTTTTAAGTTTGACTGAGAACCAAGAAAAGCAGTATTGTGGTATTCACAGATTCAATATGGACCCGTGTTGGCTGGTGATTCCAAAAACTGGGGAGGACAGGAAGAAAACCAACCCATGGCATCATGTTACTTTACACTAGTTGGCTACTTATCTCTACTTTCTTATGTTCAACGAAAAATAAGGCAGTAAAACAATGGCTTACAAGATTTTTTAAAAACACTGTGTGATGAACCTCGTGTGTGATGAACCTCGTGTGTGCTGCATGCCACCTTAGTCCCGCCGTGGCAGCGAGGCCAGAGACTGCGCCAGCAGAGCGGAGCTCTCCGTTATTTCTCCGACAGTGTGCTTTTAATGTCCCTGTAGCAATTTCTGATTCTTACATAGAGTCCCTTTAAGACGAGGAATCCAGAACATTCATTCATATAACGGTAATTCATAATGTAAAGTGTTTGTTTACCTTGATAGACAGACATGGATTGAACCTAATGGAAGAGGACAGGAGACCTCAGGGAGGGACAGATGAAGAGGAGGCAACACAACAGACCTCTCGTTCCACTGAAACACTGTCGAACGGTCTGCAATTGCGTCCTCAGGTCTTTTACAGCGACAATCCTCAGTTATTTGACTCAAACGTATCCAGGAAATCACATTACAGACACTACCACTGACTACATGTGTAACGATACGGTCACAGATTAGCACTTTGACCATACACGGTCCAGCCATGGGCTATGTTTCGGCATAGTCTTGTTGTTAAGATGGTTGTCAACTAGAGCAGGACACAGCACTGACCACTAGAGAGCAAACTGTTGTCCCTTCTGTGTGTCAGGAAGTGTAAGCTGTAACACACACATACACACAAATGAGAGGAGCCGCATAAAGGAAATATTCAGGATGACGCTGATAGTCACCTGATTTTAATGCAGACTGATATGGATCACACACACACACACACACACACACACACACAAATAGTACAACTATAGGAAACAAAAGGGTCTTTGACTTGAATATCAACGTTCCCTAGATTTTGGATTTAGATTCAGTTTTTCCACAGAGAGAATAATATCTAGACGCCTCTGTCCACGTTTTGATGCAAAATTTGTCTTCTTTTATTTTTGGAATTTTTCCTTTCAGTTTTTTCAGTCTATTTGCATTTGAAACTCTTTGCTTATGCAAAATGCCTTAAACAAAACTTTCAATGGGAAAACCAAAGATCCTGCACTTTGGTTAAAGGTCCCATATTGTAAAAAATGAGATTTTCATGGCCTTTATATTATAAAGCAGGTTTAAGTCCTATATAAATACTGTGAAAGTATTGAAACACTTAATCCAGCGAGAAATACACACACAGCCCGTATTCAGAAACTGAGCTTTTGAAACAAGCTGTCAGGATTTTTGTCCATTTGTGATGTCACAAATAAACAATATATAGATCATTACACGGTTTTAAACATAAACATTCTAAATGGGTCCCAGTTTTATTTCCTGTTGCAGTGTATGTGAATGACATCAGCTGACAGGTAGTCATGGACCAAAACTGTTACCTAGCAACGCAATTATGTTGCAATTCCGTTGAAATGCACTAAAACAGAGCGTTTCAGACAGAGGGTAAATACAGGCATATCCAAGCAGACAGAATGAGGAAAATAAAGTGGGTTTTTTTAACATTACAGCACGTAAACATGTTCTAGTAGAAACCCAAAATACAAGTATGAACCTGAAAATGAGCACGATATGGGACCTTTAAGACCTCTTATATGGATACCTGTGAACTGAAGTGGGAGAAGCAGTTGGTCTTAGATTCAGAAGTATGTTTCCCACTGCAAACAATGTTAAACCTGTTTAACCTTTGTTCTCAATAAATGCTATTCCTGTCAGTTCAGGTATAGCCTACTACAGTACAGAGCCTCATCCACCTTTTCTATACCAGCAAGAGCTTTCAAGAGTTCTTGTAAGGTTTTCATCGCAATCAACATCTGTATTTTTCAGCTTCAGCCAACTTTAATCCAAAATACAAATGTGTACTTCAAAAATGTATTCATCAAGTTACACAAAGCTCAGCCAGCGTTTGTTGTCTGTGTGGGCATAGTGGCTCAAAAGGTCCTGATTTTAAAAAGGGGTCTTATTGTGTGGAAAAAGCCATCCTGTGTCGGTGGGCTTCCCCTGGATGTGCTGGATTCCCCTTCATGAAAACACACACTATTAGGTATACAACTGCACCTTGCCCTTAAGGCTAGATTACCAACCGTTAATAACGGTAAGTGCACTGGGGCCCCAGACCCCTAGGGGCCTCAAATGTCCCAGGTTCAATGCATGTCAATTGGTTTTGGTAATTTGATTGCAAATGTGTAGGGGGAATTTGCACCAATCAGCTAAGGTGGGTCTGGCATTATTTGTCTTTTAGAGAGGCCCTGTGTCAAAATGTAGTTTTAAGACATTAGTGTAACCTGCGGGCCAGTTTGTATTTTTTCAGCATTTAGAGTGCTGGTTTTATTTCTTGGTGTCTGTATCATTTCACACAGGGTTGAGGAGGTCAGTCGGGGCTTGTGAGCAAATGTTTGCCCTGGGGCCCCCTTAACAGGTTGATCTATGACTGCTCATGAGTAAGGTGGAGAGATGGGACTGTGCCTTGTTAAAGAAGAGGATGGGTCAAGTGCAGGGCATTAAGTCTGCCATAAATGATTCATTTCAAAGTGATGCTATGTGGGCTGAACACAGTGGCCACAACTGATTATTACAGGATGGTGAAAGCAGAAACGTAGTTTAATTGTAGCACTACAAGTAGAGAGAAGAGTCATATAGTAAGCAAACTGGCTGAATAATGTCAGTTAGCAAAATATATCTAAAGGTTCACATTAGCTAAGAGGCCTATAGCCACCACAAGCTGCTTGTCAATGGCATGGATGTATTAAAGCTGAAGTAGGTGAGATCGGAGCAAATATGATTAAAAAAAGTTATTTTTATAAAACGTCGCTATATCGTGACAGTAGTACATGAGACAGATAACATAAAAAATCTGCAAGATTTCACAGACCGGAGGAAAACAAGCAGTAAGAGCTGATCTGAGGTCTGCTGTCCATCTGCTGTGTACGAGAGCCGGCTGTCAATCACTCGCGAACTCCGACCAAACGGTCAAACTAGGCAGCGCTGATCAAATATGAATCAATATTATGTTATGTTAATGCCTAAGTCTTTAGCTGTAAAATGAGAAAGTTTGTGACGCTGCCGCCGCCATTATGAAATCTGGTGAAGGAACACCAACTTCCGGTCACATGACCGGAGCACAGTCAATAGGAACGCTCTCCCAATGAACTGACCTGTGATTGGTCAAATTCTCCCGTCACAGGCTAGATTTTCTTAAAGCCTGCAAACGGAGCCAATAGGAGGTGCAGAAGTCTAGTTTTCTCTCAGAACACTTGAATTACAATATGCTGAACGATTATTATGGGATTTTTGCCCAATGATGCAAAAAATATACTGCCTACTACCACTTTAAGAGAAAATGGTCATACCAAACCAGTAAGGCTGAGGCTGTAGCAGCAAAACCTTTGAGTGTATTGAGTTGAGGAAGTGTGTGTTTTATAACCATGTAGGAATTAAACCTCTGTGTTAGCCTATTTCTTGTTTCACATTGTTTCACAAGTTACACAGTGTGGCTGTGTTGGGAGGTTTTGGATCCCCTCAAGTTGGCATGCATACATTATTTGTCACCTGACTGGAGTTCTATGCCCACCCAGATTACCTGTGGACACCTTTAGAAGGCGCCTTTTAATTCCCCTGAAGCAGTTGTTTTTTTTATTGAGACGGAGTGAAATCCGGAGGAGTGAGAGCTCCTTTCACCCTATCTGTGTCCCGCTTACGTCACGGCGGTCCGCTGGTGTATCCGCCCTGCTGCTGCTGCTGCTGCTTCCTGCTGCTGCTGAGGCTCCACTCCGTCGCTGCCTGTAGCCTGTAGCCGTCTAGCCGTACCCGCTGCTGCTCCTCCTCACTACCTACACATTCACAAGTTCAACAAACCGGGGAAACGTCGACATTTCCGGTACGTATACCCTTCGAATTCCGTCCACGGAGCCGTTTGTTGCCCTGTAAGTCAACTGTGGAGCCCGTTCCCGGTTCTCACTGCTGGTGTGACAGGCGGCGGCTCAACGTGTGACACCGACGAGGAAGAGATGGAGGGAGGGAGGGAGGGAGTGTGCTGGTCGGAGATCCGCACGCAGATATAGGGAGCAGCTCTGTGGACATTTACCGTACCCCCCCGCCCCCCACCTCCCCTCACTAGCCGACCACAGAGACGTGTGTCACCGCTGCGACCCCCCAGCAGCCACCGCGGCGCTCTCACACAAACATCTACATTCAACGGTGGAAAAAAGCGGTTCTCTTTTTCCCCACCCACCACCGTCTGTGTGTCTGTCAGTGTGCTGAAGCTCCTACACGAGGAGGGTTGAGGAGGCTCTTCTTTGAATGTAAGCCGAGGTGCTGGCTGGCTAGCTGCCTCCCAGGCTTCACGGTAATCCCATTAAAAGGCTGTCAAAGCCCAACAGTCGCTGTGGTTTTACTGGAAGCGTCGCCCACTGTGGCCGGTGGACGGTGAGAGGTCATGATGGGAGGCAGCTGTGTGTAACGAGCATCACGGGATCCGGTGTTTCGTTTGTGCCTGTTGGAGTCTGGTTTCAGTCTGTGTGTGTCAGTCTGCTCTGATGAGCTGCTCCATGTCTCCATCTCCTCAGCACTGCTAAACATGCGGGATTGTTGCAGTTTTGGACTGTGAGAGGGAAATGGTGCCCTCGTCAGGTTTAACAAGTGTTATTTAAAATTTTTCAAAGCTATTGACTAATGTATTGTGAACTTAAACTAGACTTTTGGAGGCAGTTTGTGATTCCACAGAATAGTGAAACCATCAGTGTATGAATGCAGATCCACCGTGTGCTCTTAAAGGTCTGCCTAGTCCGAGTCAGACCGGCCCACTTTCTAGTAAAGTGACCAGTCTCTTCTTGCTGTTGATGGTCTCATGACATTCCTCGTGTCTTGTTTAACTTGTTGTGGGTGATTTGAACTGAAATACAAGTCCACACAAGCCATGTGCAAAAGATGGTGCATTGTGACATCACCGTGAGCAGGAAGTTGTCATTTCTTACTGGAATAAGTACGATGGAGATATTAGGGCCACATTGAGAAAAAAAAAAAATCAGATTTCGAGAATAAAGTCATATTACCAGAAAAAAAGTCGTAATTTAATGAGAATAAAGTCATAACTTTACGAGTAAAAAATTATATTACGAGAATAAAGTCATAACTTTACGAGTAAAAAAGTTGTTTCCCCAGCAGGTCTGTGTGGTTCTTTCTTCGGAATAAACGCAGTTTCTTGCACCATCTTTTCAAGGTCCTGATACTGATGATAATGTGGTGCTGATGTGCCAAAAGATGAAGTATTTCCTTATATGTGAAACCTTTACTAAAGTATAACTTCACAAGATGCTCCACGTTCTTCATTTTCACACACGCTGCTCTATTTCCCCTCTAAAATAACACCTCAAATTATTATTATGATTTTATTCTCACAATGCTAAGACTTTTTTCTCGTAAACCTATGACTTTATTACTATAATATTACGACTATTTTCTCGTAAACCTATGACTTTATTACCATAATATTACGGCTATTTTCTCGTAAACCTATGACTTTATTCTCGTAATATTATGACTTTATTCTTGAAATCTCAGATTTATTTATTTTCCTCAAAGTGGCCCTGACACTCCGTCGTAGTCTTTGTGACCAACTCTTACAATCTATAAATGCTTTCCCTGCTATCCCTGGCAGAGGGTTTTTACATTAGTAAGACATGGGTTGCTCCTCTGAGACAGTTTTTTGTCATCTGTCTGTAAGCTATTTAACATCAGCCACAGGTGCCCAGTTTAAGCATTCTAATGCGTCTGATCAATTATTCAGAGTGAAGATGTGGCGTCAGCCTGCCTGTAAGCTACAGTAGCTCTGTGACAGACGCGTGATCAAAGGCCACAGCGGGTCCAGATTACAGAGCTGCCGGTTTGTTAGCATGCAGACAAGAGAGGATCTTAGTTTTCCAGTCTTGGCTGATCAGTGGGAGAGTGTGACTGTTCTCTGTTCAGGGAATACTGCAGAGGCCAAGTTGTCTTTTGTCCCAGTTCTGCATCGTTCCCTCCGGCATGGAACGCAGTGACATAAACAGGACACCAGCTTGGTGTGTCAAGATTTCTTTTTTCATGACTTCTTCAGGACAAAATCCAGAAGTTTCTCTCTTTCCTTGGTCCATGACCACATTTTGTTTGTTTTCTCTAATATGGACACACTGGATATGTAGACAAGGCAGCAGGAGGAAACATGAGCCTTGGTATAGTCCTTATTACCTCAGTGACTCGCTGGCAGTCATTCTTGAGCCCTGTCTAAAGTTGTCCACCCTCTCTAGGGTTCGGATCTGAAGCCTTGTTTGCAGCCTGGTTTCTGCCATTTGAGAAACTTCTTCTGTAAAGCAGGACATTTTGTTGAGTCGCATATGTAATACACACAATATGCAATGGACTTCCTAGATACCATTCTACCAAGTAGGGATACATCGATACCACTTTTTTTCAGACAGAGTACAAGTACTTACATTTGGGTACTTGCCGATACGAGTACTTCTCTGTGCCAAAAGGCCCTCGTTAACAGCCAGCTGGAGGGTGTGAGCGACACACAGCAGGCTGGGGAGTCCCTCATATGAGGCGGTGCGCCGCGATCGGCTCTAGGTCGGCTTGGAAAGGCTCGGGGCGAACGTGGCTCGCGGCTGCAGCTTTACAGCGCTCCCCACCCGGACCTCGCTGCACCGTGGACAAAGGGCTCGCTGCGCCATCTCTCCCCGCCGGGGATGGCTCCCGGTATGACTGTCGACCGCGGCGGAACTGTTTTCAGACTGTTTTGCGCCCCAACCGCGTTGTGCCGCCAGATCGGGCCACCGGACCCATCTTGAAACACGGACCAAGGAGTCTAACGCATGCGGGAGTCAGAGGGTGCCAGCAAAACCCCGTGGCACAATGAAAGTGAGGGCCGGTGCGCGCAGGCTGAGGTGGGATCCTGGCCCAGCGGGGTCGGGCACACCACCGTAAAGTGGTATCGGTGCCATTGTACCGAGTACATGAGCACAGTATCGGACTCGATACCCGATACTGGTATCAGTATCGGTGCATCCCTAGTTTGTACTATGATAACACACCCTGACTTTACTCACTGAATACTGAATGCTAGCACAAGTTGTGGCCCAACAACGTTCAACCTGCGTTGATATTAAACAAGAACCCAGATGTACCTACCTCCAGCTTGCCACCTGGACCACAGCTCCTACCTCCCAGGTCCCTGCTCTTGAGCTGGCCCAGGCCATGGAGTCAAACACAAACCTCGTGACTGTGGTTGTCCTGTCTGCATATTTTGTTTTTATACCTAAACCCTGTAGACCGATTTGTTTTGCATGTTTCCTTAATATTTTTTAGTGGATAGCCTATTACTTTTATTTTGGTTGATGTCTAAACAGTATTTTTATAATTTATTAGCCCACTACTATACAGGTGGGCATATTTAAAGCTCAATATCAGCTCAGCACAGCAAGAGTACTGGCTGTAAATGTAGATAAAATGACCAAATACATGCACATAAAATGCGTTAAAATCACCACCACAATATTTACTGTACAAGAATGCCTACAGCCAATTTAGTAATTCTTACAAAGTTTTCAAGAAGACATGAGCTAGGAGTAGCTGAGTCTGCTGTGTGTAGTGGAAGAATGATGAGTGTGAGCAATGCTGCATCGATGAATGAACCACTCTGCATCATCTGGGCTAGTGTTAGCCAGAAGGCATGTGAGAGAGACATGTTTTTGATTCCTATACTTCATGCTGTGTGTGGTGTAAGCCAAACATGACGGATCAGCAGAACCGCATCATTCTCACCGTGAAGCCTGCTGGAGGCAGCATGCTGTGGGGCTAGTTTTTTGCTCCAGACACTTTGAATGAGGGTTTATATCCCAGAGCGCTGCATGTAGTCCCACACTGTAGTCCTACAGTCACAGAACTGACCTCATTGTACACGTTGTGACTTATTACTCTCTCTCTCTCTCTCTCTCTCTCGTGTTCTTGTACATCCTGAAGCAGCCTTGAGTCAGCGTGCAGCTTGGCCGTAGTCGGCTCTGGCGGGCTTACAGCTGAAGCTTGCCACTTGGCACAGAATGTGATGCAGCAAACTGTACATCTGCAGCACTGGCCTGAGCCTGAGCAAGTGTCCACAGAGCGTAGCGCACAGTAGCACAGTATTCTGTTAATGTCCTCTTTCAATTCAATTTCAATTATTTGATGTGTGTGATCTGCTGCTGCAGTGTATGATGGCAGAATTCACTGACAGGGTTTAACTGTGTATTTCTATTGAGACTGGTAGTAACGAGGCATGTTTGGTTTTATACATTCTGTGTGCCGAGCTCTGCACACAAGTTGGTCAGAAATGGGAACTAAGAAGGGTCTTTCATGCTACTTGTTCTCCAAATCACAAGCACGAAGGCTTGATTATAAACTTAACCCCTGAGTTCCTGATTAGAGGCCCAGTTAACACTTTACTAGTCCAGTGTGACGGTATGCAAAGCTGAATAACTGGTTTGACTGTAACTACATGAGCAGTGCTGCTGCTGAAGCTCAAGCAACTATAACAACAGCAGACTCTTATTGAACATGTGTTGGCGGTGTAAAGTCTGCAGGCAGTACTGGACTGGATTATTGTCATGGTTTCAAAATGAATACCAAACATGGTTTTAGCTTTATTGACAGTTTAACCTCGATAATCCCAGATGGCTGATTGTAAACTGTTGGTTTCAGATTGAATTCCTTGGCACCACCATATGCCACACTGTGAAGTGGGAGGCCAACACCAGCCATATAATTATACCCCTGCGACAGCGTATATAGCGTGTGTCCATCCTTCTGTCCGTCCTTCCGTCCGTTCGCGTCTCACACTTTCGTCTCCGGAGCAGAACTGGGAAACTATTTAATTTAGGACGTTTTCCAAATTGTTACAATGCTGCATATTGCCTCTAGTTTGGTTTGTGTTCACACGGCAGCATTTACAAGCGGTCCAAAAGTTTGATGCGCAAAGAAACTGCTCTGTAATTGGTCAGAATTTCCATGCTGGAAAACTCCCTGAAGTAAACAAAGAAGAGCAGACTTCCAGAACGCAACAATAGAGGGACAACTACGCGGCTTGATCTTGGCCCTGGTCATCTTTTTTTTTTTTTACCTCGTAGCAATGCTTTAATCCAAAAAGCTGCAATGCTTTCTCCAGTTGGGCCGGATCGAGGTCGGAGCATGTTCTCACCACAAACAAAGCGTACCGAACCATACCGCAGTTCGTTTGGAAGCAAATCGAGACCACCCCTTCAAGGAGATCTCAGTTCGCTTGTTTTGGCGCTGCACCCGAGTGCGATTGCCGTGTTCACACCTCCCCAAACGAACCGCACCCAGAGGGTAAACACTCCAGGGTTCCATTCAACCCAACTAAACAAGGCAGGTGTGAAAACGCCCTTAGGAACTTCAAATTTGGTATGATGGTGGACAGTGTGGTCTAGTTGCGCCTTTTGAGGCTTAAAAATGCCCCCAAAAAATCGTTGAAATTTTGGACAAAACTTTTTTTTCTTTTTTTCGACTTCTATTTCGTTTCCGAATTAGAACTCAAACTCTTGTCTTCTACTGACTTTATCCTGAGGAATGTGAGCTAATAAAAAGCTAGATTGTGCTCAATAGACTAATTCCATTAGTTCCAAAAGGGCAAAACCTTTGGCCCTGCTTTGGTAGGGGTCAAGTGGTGAGCGGGGGTGGGGGGGTGGGGGGGGGGGGTGTGTGTATGTGAGCCATGCTCACTTTTGCCTTGTTAACACAGCCCACCAGAGGCTTCACTTTCTACGCCAGCTTACACGGTTTGGTGTGACTGTGGAGAGTGTCTTCGCCCTCTCAGTCAGTCCCAGTGTGCTAACACAAGCGCAGCACGGACAGAGCTGAACACACAGCGTATAAGATCCGTCCGTCTCCTCCATGTTTGCCTCCAGTGTGAGATGCAGAAGGTGATCGCTGACTCCCCCTCACACTGCTTGCTCCCTCTTCAGATCCCTCCCCTCTGGGAGGAGATTCCAGAGTTTCAGGTGAAGCACAGATCCTGAGACTGTTCCATACTTGAACTCTGACGCACAAACACTTTTAGACCAAGCATCGGCCAACGAGCACTTTAAAACGAATGTAGCGGCCCAAAGCACTTTAGGATCTTTTATCCTAGTGTGTATGTTTCAATGTATAAATGTGGTTACTGTTTTCATTATTTACTTCTGTGTGTGTTTGTCTGTTTTTAAGAGGTGACCTGGGGCAAGTTCCTATTAACTGTGTTGACGTGGCAATAAAGGATTGCCTGAGGTCCTTTGAAATCCTGTAGACAAACATACTGTATAACCAGTGTAGTCCTGTTATTCAGCGTTTATCTGCTCACAGAACCTAGATATTTCTGTTGTATTTCCATCTAGGGGTGGGCGATACATCGAATATAGTCGATGTATCACGGCATGTCCCACGCGCGGTATATAAAATGACAATATCGCGAACATCGACTACAAATTGTCATGTAATGTTTTTAAGGAGCAGGGAAGCAGGCTTAGCAGGGAATTCCAGACGTCCCTCTCCCCAGCAACGTTTTCCAGCTCTTCCTGGGGGGACCCCGAGGCATTCCCAGGCCAGACCAGATATATAATCTCTCCAGCGTGTTCTGGGTCTACCCCGGGGCCTCTTACCAGTTGGATGTGCCCGGAAAACCTCTAAAGGGAGGCGTCCAGGAGGCATTCTGATCAGATGTTGAACCACCATAACAGAAATGTTAATGATTAGATGAGTTATCTCCTGAATGGCCTGTTATCAGCTTGGCGGTGTCATTCTGCTTAAAACCAACATAATGTGACTGATAAGGCCACATACAGTAGTGCATAGAGTCAACACATCCCAATGGGATCTCCTCTTCTCTAATGATTGCCACAGATGAAGGACTAGAAAGATCCGGTCAGCCGATTAGTCGATCATCAGAAAATGAATCTGCAATCTGATGATCAGCTGCTTCTCATTATGAGCAAAATCACCAATATTCATTGGTCTCAGCTTCTCAGATGTGAAAATGATGACATCACCTTGGCTATGGAAAATGATGTTGGCTATTTTTCACTATTTTCCAGATTTTTTTCTAGATGAAAGATTGAATCAGTTAAATCTAAAAACACAAGTGTCAGCTTAATTGATAAGAAACGTTAGTTGCAGCCCTCCTTGGGACTCGTGTATCTTTCCCAGTCTGTATACTTGCAATGGTTGCAAATGGCTCGCCTGTATGTTACGGGATAAAACTGCCGTCTAGACTTACTAGTTTATAGTCGACAAATCTGAAGTGTCTGCTAAACTGTAGGGAGTTTCATACTTGCTGTAAAAGCCCCTGAAATGTTGGTTTGATATTTTAAGTAATTCTGTAACATTAAATGATCGAGACATCAACAGTGAAAGTAACAAACTAGAGATTGTCTTGTGATGGGCGGCTTCACGCTGGTGCAGTGGTTAACACTGTCGCCTCGCAGCAAGAGCGTCGCAGGTTTCAAACCCGGCTTGGGGCCCTCCTGTGTGGAGTTTACATGTTCTCCCCCGTGGTAACGTGGGTTTTCTCCGGGCTCTACGGTTTCCAGGTTAGGTTAGGCTCGTAGGTGTGAATGGTTGTCCCGTCTCTATGCGTCAGCCCTGTGATAGTCTGGCAACATGTCCAGGGTGTACCTCACCTTCGTCAGCTAGGATCGGCTCGGTTACAGATGATGGATGGATCTTGTGATGGTATCACACCAGCCACGACGTGTAAAGTGTGGGGGGGAGGGCCCTTTGCTCAGACCACACCCATCTTCAAACTCTGTCTTCATTTTGATCTCAACTACACATCTGTAAAGTTTGTATTCAACATAATACCGTATTATCTCAGTGGAAATGCACTGAAACAAATTAGTAAATGTGACACAAATATAAATGTAAATGTGACACAAAAAGGCAACTTATGATTTTGGCCATTAAAAAATATGCTTGGCTGGGGAATTTTTTCATCTACCAGTCACAACCACAACTGTTACCAGATTTACATTCCAATATTTCTAAATCCTGATTGGAACATGGAAGTTTGTGACATCACTTTTTCCTCAAACTCTTCATGAAATCTGTCCTGTAAAACGTTGTCAGAAAAGTAGTGATCATAGAGGACCGCCTCGCACGGTAAAAAAAACAAACAGGCACATATTCAATAAGGTCCTGTTGTCTCTTTGCTGTTCTGTGTGTTCCTGACAGAGTGGAGCTTATGAGGGCTGGAGTCTGCACAACACCAACTTCCTTCTATAAAGCTACAGTCCTGACTTCCTCATACAGTGGATCTTTATTTCACTCATTTAGATTCCTATCTTCAGTCTCCACATGGGGAACGCCTCATAGAGCAAGTCCAGGCATGATGCCAGTCTCATAATTGTAACTGCGCCTTTTGTCTTCTCTTATTTCTGTCCTGTCTTTGCAGGTGGAGTGGTGTCAGGGAGCTCACTGAACAGGACGACCGACATCATGGTGGTGAACATCCCAGAATACTATGCAGGAAAAACTGTGCTGATCACCGGAGCAACAGGCTTCATGGGCAAGGTAAAGTAGTAGTTGAATAGGCAGGGAGCCAACTGGGCATGAATGAACCAACAATGTGAGCTAACATGATGCAAGATGAACCTCTGTGGAAATTCTTTTCACTCCAACACGACGCTGTACTTGCCTGCTTTTATTAGAGCGCACACGTTTCTGCTAACTTCACATTAAGTATATTTACATGTAGATTTCAGGTCTGTTCACGCCATATAGTCACGCAGGAAGAATGAAGATTGTCCACCAGTTACAACAGTCTTATTGTATGCTGAATTGTGGGTGTTATGCTGTGAAGGCATGAGTGAGATTTTTTTTTTTATATATATATATATATATATACTTTTTTCCCCTTTTTTTCAAGGTTGTTTTCAAATATGCAATTTACAGTTTGTAATTACAATAGTTTATAAACCAATTTATAAGTAGTTGAGCTTAGAGACGAACACAATAAGTACACAAGAGAAAACATCAGTATTTAAAATTGAAATTAAAAAAAAGAATAGAATGAAATAAAAATAAAAAATGAATAATAGTAATACAAAGAGAAAAAAAAGTAATAATAATGATAATAAATTTAATAACAAATAAGTTAATAGAAAACAAAAAAAGGTGGAGGGTGCAGAGATATAGCAATATCATTTACATGGCCACACACATGTGTCCGACTTCACATGTAAGGTCACCTCCAGGCATACTTTATATATATGTGCATGCGTGCTAACCCACAGAGTCCATCTCTTCTCAAAAACATCCTCCATATTCCTTATTTTGCGAGTTCCCTTCCATAACTTTTACTTCTTCAATTAAACTTTTCCATTTTTATAAAATTTGTATGATGTGAAACCGAGTATGATGCGCTCTGCTTTTAAATACAGAGGTTTTTTTTGAAAATGTCTTCTATAAACATAAAAACTTTGACCAAACCAAATTCAATAGACTGCATGTGTAGACAATGTGTAAGTGAGTTGCGTTACTTTCGCCACAGTTTCTCCAGCGCTGAGAACATTCTTAGTTTAACAGCAGATGCATGAATCCCTTTTTAGTTGAGAACAACTGATAAATGTGGCAAAGCATTCACATGGTCGTCCTTTAACCGTCTTATTCTACCAAACACAAACACAGCAGCCGTTGTTGTTCAGATGTTGTGGAGGAGGAAGCAACACCTCAGTTTACTCCTCTCCACTTCTGCAATGGACAAAAAGAGGAGGTTCCAGTTCTGAGTAGTGTGCAGTGCCTGCGAGCATCAACTGAACAGAAGGTGATTTGGTAGCTCTTTACCTGCTCATTGTTAAAGGTGCTGCTGGAGAAGCTGCTGAGGTCCTGCCCGGGAGTCAAAGGTGTCTACGTGATGGTCCGGTCAAAAGCTGGGCAGAGCCCTCAGGCCCGCATCGCTGACATGATCAACTGCAAGGTGAGAAGTGGGCTCAGAGATGCTCCATCTGATGGGGGTGTGTGTGGAGGAGGTGAGGGACCAGCTATGTGTAAAGTTTGAGCATAATGCAGGAGTTGATGCTATAACTCGGTAAAACACAGTTTGCACCACACAAGCTGGTTGTAACATGGAGTTAAGATGGCAGATGGATGTGACGGTTGTTGTGGGAGGAAATTTCTCTTCAGTGTGTTTTCGGTGGGAGCACATTTCCTGTGACCGACTACATCCTTTGTCACTTATGATGACACTGACATGCACGCTCAGTGTTGTGCTCTTGTAATCTTGAAGATTTTCATTTGAATAAATGCCAGTTAAGTCACTATCTATCGCCAAATGAGGTAACTCAGTGATGATTGAGCATCTGGCCCACTGATGAAGGCCCTCGCCTTTGCAGTATTAGGAACTGGGGCTGTATTCAAAACCGCCTACTACATACTACTGAGGACGGTTAAAGTGATGTATTTAGCAGTATGCTAGACCAGGCTTTAGCCTTTAAACCAGCTCTTAAAGCACTGGACAAAAGAACAAACTCGTACCACTATTACAATATTATCCAAAAATACAACTTTGAAATTAGAGAGCAGCCGTCAGTAGGGATGCACCAATACCACTTTTTTTCAGACCGAGTACGAGTACAAGTACTTACATTTGGGTACTCATCGATACCGAGTACCACTACGAGTACTTCTCTGTGTATCGGAGCCGTTTTGCGAGTACGAGTACATGAGCACAGTATCGGACCCAATACCCGATACTGGTATCGGTATCGGTGCATCCCTAGCCGTCAGCCATGCATCACTGACACTACCAACAGTAAGACAGGGAATAGAAGCTTTTCTCTGACGTAAATGTATGGACACTGAATAACTGTCCTATGATTTTCAGTTTACTGTGTACTGTAACATCATTTTGACTTCATCATTTTCCCCACTCAGTTGTTTGAAAGATTGCAAGAGGAGCAGCCGGGCTTTGCAGAGAAGATCGTAGCAGTGACCAGTGACCTCACACAGCCGGAGCTGAATCTGAGCAAAGAGGATCAGAGCATCCTGGCTGACAACGTCAACATTGTTTTTCACTGTGCCGCCACCATCCGCTTCAATGAGCCACTCAAGTGAGTTGTCCCTTTATTTTTGCTCAATGTCTTGATCTTAATATCTTGATGAACTTCTTGGTAATATGTACAAATATTATATACAGTCCATTGTTTTCCTGCATCTCTCTCTCTAATGGCACTTTGTCAGTTAACCATGTTTATCCATGTGTTTTTCCCTGATCTTGTACGATTGGTAAGTGTTTATGGTCTGTTGTGTTTACTCAGTCAAACTTAGTCAAACTTAGTTGCGTGTTGCAGGGTTCTTTCATGTTGTGTCCCGTACACAGACAGAAATGTAAAACTTTAGGTGGAGTTACATGCTGGTACTATTACTTGACAAACAACAGCGTTTGCCGACTCCTTTTTTCTGTCTGTCTGTCTGTCTGTCTGTCTGTCTGTCTGTCTGTCTGTCTGTCTGTCTGTCTGTCTGTCTGTCTGTCCAAAGCTAATCTCTTATATTCCTGGACCCATCAGCCTAATATTTTTTTGGTGCTCATTTATGACTGTATGCTGAAGGACCTCTCCTAGTTGCAGTGATTCACACTTTTTGAAAACCTATTTTATTGACAACCTATTTTTTTTAAAATTGTATTTATTTTATTTGTTTTTATACCGTCATTGGCTGCTGACTCCTCAGCCCCCTTGACCGCCCGGTAGACGCCCAGGTTTGGACCCTTGTTTCCGCTAGGGATTAGAAATTGTTCCTCTCTTGATTTGCAAGCCAGAGCTTACTAATTAACACAGAAAATGGAATCTATCTTCTCGTCTTGCATATCTTGACCTCACTCGGACGCCAAAACATTCCGTCTTAGGCCAATGAATGATCCATGGCCTGTGGCTGACAAGTGATCGACCCCTGAGCCCAGCATCGTGATTTAAAAGCTCCTGTCCACACCAACACCGGGGTGCAGAACTGCATCGGCGTTAATAGCATTCATTGCGTGCTTTAAAAAGTAACAGTTCTGATTCATCAACAGTGTGCAGGTTGATTTTTGCGAGTGCAACTGGAGGTGGACTCTAGGGCTGTCACTTTTCCCCAAATCAAGTTTGACAGATACTGGTACAATCCCCCCCCCGTTGCAAATAACAAATGTGTGGGAACCAAGAACCAAAATATCCTGCACACTACCGATCACTTGTACTCACCTGTACTGTCTTCCTCTCCCCTCTCAGAGACGCCATGCAGCTGAATGTCCTGGCCACCCAGAAGATGCTGGCACTGGCCCACAGGATGAAGCACCTGGAGGTCTTCCTTCATGTCTCCACAGCCTACGCCAACTGTGACCGAGAGCTCATTGAGGAAGTTGTATACCCTCCCCCCGTAGACTACCGCAAACTCATCGATTCTCTGGAGTAAGTTGATCTGGACTGTTTCCAGTGAACGGCTACTGCAACAGTCAACAACCTGTTGTGGTGATTGTTGATTTGGATGGCCTTGTTTATGTATACAGATGTGTGGAGGGTCTTTTTTTATCTTTAGTATACAGTAGCACTAGCATGGGATTATGGTTGAGGTTTTTAAAAGGATTCTTAATTTCTTCAGATTGCTAGATGCATAAAAAGCAAGTAGGACTGTATTATCAAGATTAATGTCAGCGACACACCGAGCAATGGCAGCTTAGCCATGGCTGTAGAGTAAACAGCTGCTTAGTGCCACTAATGTTGGAGAGGGCCGCCAGTCTTAGCTGCTGAGCTAGATTAGTAAAGCATTAGGAGCCTGCAGAGTGAGCGGATATGAGTGGGATGATTCTGAGGGATCGGGTGCATAGTGTCGTAAAGCTTTTGAGGGAACTCGGATGGATGCGTGCAGAAAGACAACACGCTGGGTTTGCCTGTGGAGGTTTGAACAAAACTGACCTTTTGGAAACAGATGCAGACTTGAATGCAGAGTTGCTTGGTCGTAAGGGAGACCAGTTAGCTCAATGGACTGAAATGTGATGTTCTGGATGCCTTTCCTTGCTGCGAGTGTAGAACGCAGGGCTTCCAGAGTCCGACCAAAAATATGTGTATCTCTGTCTCTGCTGTCACTGGACCCTACACTCGCTCGTCGCTGCACTCATTACGCTCCTCATATATCAGGGGTCAGCAACCTGCGGCTCCGGAGCCACATGCGTCTCTTTAGCCCCTCTTCAGTGGCTCCCTGTGGATTTATAAAAATGGAAATGTATAACTGTTTTTTGTTTACATTTTCATTTTATTTATCATTGTTGTAGGTCTATGGTACGACGATACGACGGAGTATTAGGGCCACATTGAGGAAAAAACATAATAAAGTCATAGGTTTACGAGAAAAAAAGTCATAGTATTATGAGAATAAAGTCAGAAGTTTAGTATATATATATATATATTGTAGTAGTCGTTTTACATGGTATTTTAATTTTTTTTTCGTAAAGTTATGACTTTATACTCGTTATATTACAACTTTTTTTCTCATAAAGTTATGACTTTATTCTCCTAATATATTAAAACTTTTTTTTAAAATAGTATGACTTTATTCTCATTAAATTATTACTTTTTTCTCGTAAAGTCATGACTTTATTCTGGAAATCTCAGATGTTTTTTCCCTCAATGTGGCCCTAATACTCCATCGTACATTGTCTCTTGGGCCCTCACTGCATTAGACTTATATACTATATACTTAGACTATAAACTGTGTTACCTTCATCACAATGCTCAAATGTTTTGTGGCTCCAGACAGATTATTATTATTATTATTTTTTTTTTGCCTAAAATGTCTCTTTTGATAGTAAAGGTTGCGATCCCCTGTCTTATGCCAACAACGTAACATGTAAACATGTGGATTGCACTTAAACACGGTCTTGGCCAGTTTCATACGGTAGTACCACGAGCATCAAAACTGGCGTGTGGTATTTTCCACGTTGTTTTCTTCCTCTACTCTCGTTCGCAGTGCGAGACGGGGGCGCGGAGTAGTGGGGGACAATTGGCTCCTTAGACCTCCTATTTCCAGCGTCCTACTGTTGGCTCAGACAACCTCATCTGACTCAAAAAAAAAACATTTATCTGCACCTTTATTCCTGTTTGCAATCATTTACATAGTGTGTTATGAAATTACCAATGTGTATGGGAACTTACAAAAAAAGGTAACGGTTAAAACATTACTGCAGCACTAAATGTTGGGGCAAAAAGTTTTGGGTGCATCTAAATTATGAGCTGGTGCACCTACCTGTAACATGTTGGGCACACCAGTGCAACCACTATAAAAAGTGTGACTGGAGCCTGGGAATGTTTCACGTGTTCCATTCAGGGTGGGTCAGATTTACTTTGTTTGCTTATAGCTGCACTTCAAACCGAACAGTTCTCGACCTTTGTGCAAACTATGTATAATCACATGTAAAGGTCATATCTTTCAATGGTAACCAAGCTCAACGTGAGTTCAGCTCATCTAACCGTTGAAGCCTTTCCGTGGTTTAAATATTTGATGTTATTAAATGATTTAGCAAAGAATTTAAGAGACAATAATTCCATGCAAAACAGTGATGTGAAGCTGTTCCGCTTCAGATCACTCAATCAATTATCATTTAAGTGCTTTATAAATACTGGTCAACTTTCAAAACGCTCAATATACGGAGAAATACACACATAGCCCGTATTCAGAAATTTAAACAAACCGTTAGGATTTCTGTCTATTTGTGATGTTACAAAATATACAATATTTAGACCATTACACGGTTTTAAACATAAACATTCCAAATGTGTCCCAGTTTATTTCCTGTTGCAGTGTATGTAAATCACATCAGCTGACAGGAAGTAAACAAGGACCCAAACTGTTGCCTGGCAACGCAATTCCATTGCAATTCCGTTGAAATGCACTAAAACGGAGCGTTTCAGACAGAGGGTGAATACAGGTATGTTCAGGCAGACAGTATGAGGAAAATAAAGTTGTTTTTTTTAACATTACAGCATGTAAACATGTTCTGGTAGAAACATAAAATACAAGTATGAACCTGAAAATGAGCATGATATGGGACCTTTAACATCTACTATATTATTGTCACTAAGAACCTGTTAAACAGTGTGATAACTTAAAGGGCCAATTTAAAGTGAGAGTATAGTAGTATGGTCATCCCATAATATGGTCTTGGATGAATGAACTTGAGACTGGTGTCATTTCAAGTAGGTGGTACAAAAGATGATTCTTTTCAACATGAACTTTTACTACAGATAAATGGACAAACGCGCCACATCGCGATGTAATAGAATGCAATTATCAGATCGCAGAAGCTACGATAAACATTAGTTACACAACGACCAGAGGGTCAGAAACACAAGTTTCAAACATGCGAATGAGAGTAAATGAAAAAAAAAAAAGCCGGGTTTAGGTGACATCCACATGTTGACATGTTACTTTGTTGTCAGAGAGAGCAGAGCGCTGGGAGCAGACGGCTGTTCAGGTGGTGACGAAATTGGCAGTAAAGTTGTCAAGTTGGTAGTAAATGAACTGTGATCAGTGAACTAGAGATCAGTCAGATTCATATATGAATGTTCACACCAGGCCTGTTGTTCTGCTGTGCTTTTGTTCTTTATTCACTTTTTATTGAAGTTAAGTCATGATGATTATTTTGCACCGGTCCACTGTGATTGAGAAGATAAGGAACTTTCTTCTAAAGCCATCAATCAAAAACACAAATGAGAGAATGATGTCTAAGAGGATCAATGCTGATGAGTTTCTCCTCTGGGATATCTCAACATCTACTAGATGGATTTTTACACGTTTTAGTTTCCTGATGGTGGTGACCTCCTGACTTTTCCTCTAGCGCCACCATGACATTTTGCGTTTGTGAGTGAAAGGCCTCAGTATCTATCGGCTGGATTGTCATGAAATGTACACATTCAGGATTAACTGTGATCACTCTCAGCATGTTAGTGTCGTCATTGTGAGGAGGGATGCACCGATACCGATACTGCATCGGATATCGGGCCGATGCTGACTCAAATAGCTGGATCGGATATCGGCGACAATGGGGCCGATCTATTCAATTCAATTTTATGTTTATATAATATATTTATATATTATATACTGGAATTTTAATTCCTTTTGACCAATTTGTTGCTGCAATAAAAAGGTTTACACCTGGTAATTTTGAGGATTTTTTGCCAAATTGCTGGTGTACGATTTATTATTTTGATAATAAATAATAATTAAATAAATGTATATCTAAATGATGTATTTATTTGTCACATTTTGTTTTGTAAAGTAATGTTTAAGTTGAGCCTGATGTTGCCTTACAGATAAAAGAATGATCCCAGTCGCTTCCACACAGTGAGTTCGGATTGGTACTCGGTATCGGCCGATACACAAAGCCCGGGTATCGCTATCGGTATCAGGACTGAACAAGTCAGATCGGTGCATCCCTAATTGTGAGCATGGTAGCATTTAGCTCAAAGCTCCGCTGTGCCTCAGTACAGCCTCAGAGCAGCTAGCACGGCTGCAGACTCTTGTTTTCATTTATTTCACAGGATGTGAAGACACATCTGCGTTAGTACTGTCGCTGATTTAATAAATGTAGCCAGTATAACACCGGTCTTATTTCTTCTTCTCCTTGTTTTTGGTGCAGCTGGATGGATGACGAGCTGGTGTCAGCTCTGACTCCCAAGCTCATCGGGGAGCGTCCCAACACCTACACCTTCACCAAAGCCTTGGCTGAGTATCTGGTGCAGCAGGAGGCCGGAGACCTCAACGTAGCCATCATCAGACCCTCCATAGTTGGAGCCAGCTGGAAAGAGCCCTTCCCCGTGAGTGATTTAGGCTCTTGCATTGCTTTTTCATGATTTTTTTTTTTTTTTTCCATGTCGGCAACAGCCGTGACCGGAGGCATCGTGTTTTCAGGTTGTCCGTCTGTCCGTCCCTTTCTGGTGAACGTGATATCTCAGAAACACCTGGAGGGAATTCCTTCAAATTTGGTTCAAACATCCACTTTGACTCTGGGATGAACTGATTAGAATATGATTAGATCATGTTTTTGGCGATAACAAAATTCATATGCAAATTAAGACAATTTCACACAAATGTCTAACAGGATTAAATGTTATGACATTTTGGACAGACATGATGTAAGCTGACACTTGACTGGTTGGCGGAGGCAGACAAATGCAAGGCGGTAATTCTAGTTTAACTAACTCGAAGTCAGCGAGAGAATTACTGTTGAATAGAAATTGTTCACTGCATCCTAGATTAACTTTGAATGCTGTTTAAAATGTATCAAGAAAAGGCAAAGCATAGAGAACTACAAATCCCAGCTGGGAGTGTCTTGTTGTCTTCTGGGTTTGTCCTGTTTTTAAAATATGTGCCAGTCTTCTGAATAATACCATACATTTAAAAGTGTTTAGAGGCAGAAATCTGCTTTCTTAGAACAAGGTCATGTTGAAAAAACCCAGTTCCACATAGGTTCTGGAGCGTAGGGTGAGAAGCTGGTCGACATAGTGAGCAGGGAGAGGAAGTCATTGTTTCAAGAGTACAGAAATAATGACATTTGAAGCAGCCATGTTTTCTGGTGTGTGTTGAACACCACCTGTGCCACAGATTTTAAAAAACTGTGGAAGAAAGAACTGTTCCTTAGGACACTACGCAGATTTCCAGCCCACTCCTCCGGTCTCTTCTCTGAAACAGCGGGGCTGTTGGGAGCAGCTGAGCAGTGAATGAGGAATGTGAGGAATGTAGAATGTTAAAAAGATCTGCACACCTTTTGCTCTTGGCCAATCGCTGTGGAAAGCAGAAGACATTGCATTTCTGGTTAAGGAAAGTTTGAGACACAGAGACAGCTCCTGTCTGAATATCTGAAAGGTACATTTTCACAGTTATCAGACAGAAACAGTCCCATCAAAGTGTGTGTGCGGCGATGTCAGCAACCCACCCGACCCGTCTTGAAACACTGACCAAGGAGTCTAACGCACGCGCGAGTCAGAGGGTGCAAGCAAAACCCCGTGGCGCAATGAAAGTGAGGGCCGGCGCGCACCGGCTGAGGTGGGATCCCGGCCCAGCGGGGTCGCGCGCACCACCGGCCCGTCTCGCCCGCACCGTCCGGGAGGTGGAGTGAAAGTAAGGTGGGATCGGTGCCGTTGTAGCGGAGCGGTTTTGCGAGTACGAGTACATGAGCACAATTAAAACTACTATTATCAAAAAGTCAGTCATTTATCAAGAAAAAGTACGAATGTATTATCTGTCAATTAAAGAGCTAATGGTTTCACTGCTAATTCTGTGCTCCTTTCCTCTGACTGCTCTTTCAGGGTTGGATTGATAACTTCAACGGACCCAGTGGAATATTCATAGCAGTAAGTACTGACAGAGGTGATCTGTATCCTGCAGTGAAAACCTTGTCTGTTCTCATCTGAACGTGATCCATCTATGACACCAAGCTGCATCAGGAGAGGTCCAGTACTAATCCTGAGAAGCATTACCTACTGCAGCTTTGGCTCCTTTAAAGGACAACAGATTGACAACTTGCTCCAGATGCTTCTTTGACACAATTACTAGTTCATCTAATGCTTTGAGCTTTTTGACGGGTTAAACCAAGGGTCAGCAACCTGCGGCTCCGGAGTCTTGAGCCCCTCTCCAGTGGCTCCGGAGTCTTTAGCCCCTCTCCAGTGGCTCCGGAGTCTTGAGCCCCTCTCCAGTGGCTCCGGAGTCTTTAGCCCCTCTCCAGTGGCTCCGGAGTCTTTAGCTCCTCTCCAGTGGCTCCGGAGTCTTGAGCCCCTCTCCAGTGGCTCCGGAGTCTTGAGCCCCTCTCCAGTGGCTCCGGAGTCTTGAGCCCCTCTCCAGTGGCTCCGGAGTCTTGAGCCCCTCTCCAGTGGCTCCGGAGTCTTGAGCCCCTCTCCAGTGGCTCCGGAGTCTTGAGCCCCTCTCCAGTGGCTCCGGAGTCTTTAGCCCCTCTCCAGTGGCTCCGGAGTCTTGAGCCCTTCTCCAGTGGCTCCGGAGTCTTGAGCCCCTCTCCAGTGGCTCCGGAATCTTTAGCCCATCTCCAGTGGCTCCGGAGTCTTGAGCCCCTCTCCAGTAGCTCCGGAGTCTTGAGCCCTTCTCCAGTGGCTCCGGAGTCTTGAGCCCCTCTCCAGTGGCTCCCTGTGGATTTTTAAAAATGGACTGTTTTGTTTTTACATTTTCATGTTTATTGATCATTGTTGTAGGTCTATGGTACGACGGTACGACGGAGTATTAGGGCCACATTGAGGGAAAAAAAAATAAATCTGAGATTTCAAGAATAAAGTCATAATATTACGAGAATGAAGTCATAGGTTTACGAGAAAAAAAGTCATATTATAAAGCAGTAATTTAACGTGTTATTTTTGACTTTTTTCTCGTAAAGTTATGACTTTATTCTCGTAATATTACGACTTTTTTTCTCGTAAAGTTCTGACTTTATTCTTGTATTATTATGACTTTTTTACTCGTTAAGTTATGATTTTGTTCTCGTAATATTACAACATTTTTTTCTTGTTAAGTTATGACTTAATTCTCGTAATATTACAACTTTTTTCTCGTATAGTTATGACTTTATTCTCGTAATATTACGACTTTTTTTCCCCTCAATGTAGCTTTAATACTCCGTAGTACATTAGTGCTTTGGTCCTCACTGTATTAGACTTATATCCTATATACTTAGACTATAAACTGTGTTACCTTCATCACAATGATCAAATGTTCTGCGGCTCCAGAGAGTTTTTTTGTGGGTTTTTTTGCCTAAAATGTCTCTTTTGATAGTAAAGGTTGCTGACCCCTGGGTTAAACAAACCCCTTTTTTTGTTTGAAATGACAAACGTTCCCCCTGTGGGTGGAGAACAGCCATTGTTGGTCTATAGTCCATGTAGCGTTCTGCAGAGTGTTGGCTTATATCATCTAACCTGTTCTCTGATCCGACTGCAGATATGTACTCACAGGGTGTGGAAGGAAATGGTGTGGGTGGGGTTGTAAACACTGTGGAGCTGGTGGAGCAGTTCAGATTATCCAGCTTTTTATCAAACGTTTCACTGTGTCATTAACCTCTGAGTGTCCTTCCACTCACTGCAGCCGAGCAGCTTTCTCTTTTAGCTCATTATGTCACAGTGCAGTTATAAAACAAGAAGATAAACTACCAGTATTTACAGAGCGACTGATGGCTAAGCCCTCCCATCTCTCTCAAACTGGCTGCACGTCGGAGAGCCCCGGGATCTGGCGTGTCAAAGTTCAATCAGATTGAACTGTGTGCGATGCAAAGTAGGCAGAAAGTAGGCTGTGTCTGACTGTCCCATTAGTCCAATACTTGAAGTTGGGATCTGTGGGATTCTTTACTGACTATAATATATATACGTTTTGGTAAACTTGTCAAGTTAGTATTGGTCTTTTCTTCCCCTTCTCTAGGCCGGTAAGGGGATCCTGCGTACAATGAGGGCGTCTAATGACGCTGTGGCTGATCTGGTGCCCGTGGACGTGGTCATCAACGCCACGCTGGCTGCAGCTTGGTACTCTGGATCACAGACACTCAACAGGTTCGAAAACACTTGATCACATACATCTTCTGAGGCCTGTACTACGAAGCGAGTTCAACATACCCAGGGTATCTTCTCGTTATCTGGCTTCACTAACCCTAACAAACGAGATCCCGCTAAGCGTTCCTACGACACTGGTTATCAACTCGATAAATCAACCCAGAGTTTCTCTATCTGGATATGAGCACGTTCACATGAACGGGCTGCAGCATATGAACAATCACAGACATGAAGAAGTATACTGACAGCAGAGCGGCACATTTTACAAAGGAAGAGCGAATTATATTTGACAAATAGGAAGAAGTTAAACACAGAATCCAGACTAAAAGTGACATAGTTGAAGCTGCCAAATGCAGGAAGAACAACTGGCAAAAGAAAAAAATTGCCGATGTGCGAATGTGTAAATTAACAGACTTATTAATTTAACGGAATACTCAAAAGTCAGATCTAGTCGTCTAGATGGGGCAGTGATGTATAAATAGCTTTCAGAAGTGTAATGGATGAGGTCATTACACTTCATTATGACCTTTGACAAAGTTGTGTCATGTGTGACTATTTCAGCCTTTCAGCTCCGTCCCCGACTCCAGCGGTGTGAAACGGACTTGAGAGCAAGTAAAAAAAATTAATTTAACAACATAATTCAAAGCGGCAAACACCCACAGCATAAAACCAGCTGTCCTTCCTTCATGTGTCAGTTTAAACTGTGTTGTTTTTAGTCTGGATTATGATTTAAACTTCCTCATATGTGTGTAATATTATCATACGATCTGCGCACCGAGCTCTGATTGGTCAGTAGGCGGTGCTTTTATAGGAGTTGATCTCTTATCTGGAACATAACCTGCTCCGGAGCAGGTTAGGCGTTCAGCTAAGTTACCATGGCGATCTACGTCTGCGTTACCTCGCTAACCCTAAATCCTGCTTCGTAGTTCAGG
Organism: Sebastes umbrosus; assembly: GCF_015220745.1. Taxonomy (NCBI): domain Eukaryota; kingdom Metazoa; phylum Chordata; class Actinopteri; order Perciformes; family Sebastidae; genus Sebastes; species Sebastes umbrosus. Next base: position 36,639,138 of record NC_051272.1, on the reverse strand, counting down.
CCTCAGGTCAGTTTGGATTGAAATGTTGATTGTACTTTGAAAGTAAAATTCAGTGGATTTCTCTGAACTATTCCGTCCATTTTCCAGGTCTAGAAACATCATGGTTTACAACTGCACGACCGGTGGGATCAACCCGTTTCACTGGGGGGAAGTTGGTATGATGCTTGTTTTCTCTTCCCCTAAACACAGCCTCTGTACAGGCCCCTGACCATGGGAGCTATAGTATATCTAATGACATACTCTGATTGTAACCCGATCCCCTGCCTGCCACACCCACACTGAGAGCTTTTTGTTCTCCTCTTCCTTGTTGATCCTGTTTGTAGCTGGATCCTTATGAATCCCACCCTCAAATAGAAGTCCAACCCTGTTGCACACAGACATTGAACCAATCCCACTCCTTGTCCTTTTAGTCACACTACATACATTCACTCCTGAACTTAAACAAATCAGTAACGTCAACCTATACTGGCTCGGCAGCCTTAAATCACCTTGTTCCAGCTGGTGCACGGTGAATGAAATAGTTGAGTCCTCATTAATGTAAAGCACTCATGGAAAGTGAGATGTGATGTTGGATTCAGGATGTTAGGAAAATTAATCCATACTGCCTAAACAGCCCCGTGGATTTAAAGTTGTCCTTTGATGCTGTTTTTCTTTTGCCATTCTCTAAACTTGTGTAGTCCAGCTCTGTTTTTATTACACAGTGCTCGCTTCAGGGGGTGGACAGAATAACGAGAACACCTTATAATCTAATGCTGTCTGATACAAGAAATCTCAAATAGTATTTAGTGACAGGCTAAAGTTCACCCTGGACCAAAACATTCTCACCCTCAAGGTCCATTTTAGTGTCCGTTCTGGAGATTTCCATCATCATCCTCATTAGGGATGCACCGATACCACTTTTTTTCAGACCGAGTTCAAGTACAAGTACTTACATTTTGGTACTCGTCGATACGAGTACTTCTCTGTGCCAAAAGACCCTCGTTAACAGCCAGCTGGAGGGTGTGAGCGACACACGGCAGGCTGGGGAGTCCCGCATACGAGGCGGTGCGCCACGACCGGCTCTAGGTCGGCGTGGAAAGGCTCGGGGTGAAGAAGGCTCGCGGACGCAGCTTTACAGTGTTCCCCCCCTGTACCTCGCCGCACCGTGACGGGGCTCCCTGCTCCCGGTGCGACTGTCGACCGGGGCGGACTGTCCTCAGTGCGCCCCAAACCGCGTCGTGCCATAGTCCATGTAAAAGGCGCCAGAGGTCTGTGGCGTTATCGTCAACCCACCCGACTTGTCTTGAAACACGGACCAAGGAGTCTAACGCACGCGCGAATCAGAGGGTGCAATCAAAACCCCGTGGCGCAATGAAAGTGAGGCTGAGGTGGGATCCTGGCCCCGGGGAGTCGGGCGCACCACCGACCCGTCTTGCCCGCACCGTTGGGGAGGTGGAGACTGAGGACCCGAAAGATAGTGACGAGAGGTTAACGTCACGCTGCCGTAAAGTGGTATCGATGCCGTTGTATCGGAGCAGTTTTGCCAGTACGAGTACATGAGCACAGTATCGGACCCGATACCCGATACTGGTATCGGTGCATCCCTAATCCTCATGATCCCAGTCTTGTACAGCAGGTGGAGTTTGGCCCAGCAGGTTGGAAGTTGATTCACGGCCACAGCAGTTCACAAAACATCAGAAAATGAACTTGTACTATTCCATGACAACTGGGCTCGTCTGCTGAGGAAGATCATGTGACATGATCAAAAGCTCCAGAACAGCTGTTATTAGACCACGCTGTGAAATTGTTTTGCCCAAATAATGAAGCTCCAGTATTTTCTGGAAACTCTCAGAGAAGTCAATAGACATGTTAATCTGTAGAAAGTTAGATTTGCATCATTCTGTTTAGTTAGTCTGTGTCTTGTGAGGTACACAGTTATAGTATACTAATAATCTATCATTATATTAATATGTTCTACTAACATTTGGGTGAAATACATGAGCTTTATCAGAGGAGGTATTTCATTCTTTGACAGATTGATTTTAGCCAGCAGTACCAAAGCTTTCAGTCAAGCATATAAACAAGAAGAACTGTATTGACCTGCTGATTGCTGACCTGTGTTGAACAACCTTCTGTCTCTTAGAGTACCATGTAATATCCACATTCAAGAGGAACCCCCTTGAGCAGGCCTTCCGTCGGCCCAATGTTAATCTCACATCCAATCACCTAATCAATCAGTACTGGATCGCCGTGAGCCACAAGGCTCCGGCCTTCCTCTATGATCTGTACCTCAGGCTGATTGGACGAGAGCCCAGGTAACCATCATCATCGCCGACTCGGACGCGCCGCACCTCTGCTGCTGTTTTAACACCAAAACCCCCTCTCTCTCACACACGCGCACACACACATCCTCTGCTGCTTTAGTCCTGTCACTTTTCTTTTTAGTGTGGTAGCCTAACGTGGTAGCTGCGATGCTAATGTGTCACATGATGCTTGTGTGCAGTTGTTGTTGTTGTTGGGAGGTGAAGAATGTATAACCCAGCTGCTCTCTTAACTGATGGGTTCTGCACTCTTTCCATCTTGCTACCTGCAATGTTCGTATTCTCCGTTGGGTTCCCAAAATGTCAGCGCTAAGGTCATCTCAGTTCAGCTGACCAATGGACTGAGGTGGACTTCAGTCTGAAAGACACTTCTGGGAACCCAACCCTGGTGTTGGCCCTGTGAAAAAACCTTTGCTAGCTGCTGAATTGTCAGTTAAGTGAATTGGATCAGTTGTCTTTTTGAAATCCAGATAGTAAAAGATGTCACGCTGCTGCTGTAGTGACTAGCGGTGGTCATCACACAGGGCCTGCATGGTGCCTAGTGTCCATAGGAGGAGGAACTTCTTCACCTAGTCCTCTTTGTGTCCTCCTGTCCTGTCGTGTGTGTATCTCTCTCCTACAGAGTACTGTATAAACATGACCTTCAAGAGCAATCCCTTAGAGCAGGCCTTCAGAAGGCCTAATGTCAATCTGCGCTCCAACCCCTTTACTAATCAGTACTGGACCACTGTCAGCCACACGCTGCCAGCCCTGCTCTATGACGGCTATCTCTGGCTGACAGGCCGCAAGCCCCGGTAAGGTTGCAACTGCCAGTCAGCCCCCCCACCTTTCCCACAAACCCACCCTCCCATCCTGTGTGTGTGTGTGTGTGTGAGTGTGTGTGAGAGTGTGTTTGTTGTTTTACCGACTGGTTCTGTGGGATGGTGGGAAACAGAACAAAACCAAAGCAAACGTTTGCTGTGTCTTTACCCGACCTCGTGGTTTCAGCTGGACTTTATTAGTGAAGACGGGAGTCGTGACAACGAGAGCACGTTTTCAGCTTCTTGCTCTGTTTTTTTAGGAATATGTTTTTATTTAAAGGGACTGTTTGTAACTTCTTACACGTATAAATCATTGCGGGTCGGTGTCCCATGCGCGCTCGCGTGTGGCTACGCTGTTCAGACTCAGACTCCAACACAAACTACACGGAAGCACCAAAACCTCTTGGTTGTATCTAGTGAAGCCCGTCTGTTAAACAGTGTTGGCCGCGGTCGGAGGACGCGGGGGAGACCGTAGCTTTGGTCTCCAGGACCGGAGTCTCTGCTCCTCTGCCTGCCTTCACTCACACACCGTGCTCGTTCTCACTTGCTCTTTTGCTCCACTCTCACGTGCATGCGTGCACACTCCACACTGCAGAAGAGTTAGTTTAGCTCTGAGAATATCTAGTGAATGTACAGTGGACATTTGTGCAGAAATAACTGCTGCAGCTCCTCCAGACCAACAGAGGTTTCCCGTGTCTTGTGAAGTGACGGGGCTCCGCAGAGAGAAACGTTATCGCCTCCGACCAAAACTCCGGTGTCTCCCCTGTTCCCTCCGGCCGCGGTCGGGAGGCTGAAGCAGGAAAAGCCAACACTAGGATCAGCAGTGATTCATGGAGAGACCTTCGTCTGGTCAGCTAACATTACTGCCAAGCAGCTGAAATATAGAGTGATATTGTGCTTTTAGCTGACGTGTGTCGCCTCACTGTTTTGAGCGATGCCCATTCATGTCTATGTAGAGCGAGCACAAGCGCGAGCGACAGGACGCTGACTTTCATTGACTTAACGGCCACAGGTGTAGCTGTTAACAAGACATTTCTGATTCTTACAAACAGTCCCTTTAAAGGAGACTTCCCTTTTTGTGAACATGACTTCCATTATTGCCATCCCCCCCCCTCCACTTCTCACCCAATCATGGAAAATCCCAAGGCACCATGGGACTTTTTGGTCATTTAAAAAAAAAAGTTGTGTCCAGTCAGAGACAGATGACGTCCCACTGAACACAACCCCCCCCATGCATGTGAAGTGACTGATACATCCACATGTATGTGTTCTCTCTTCTCTGTAAGCCAAGAGGTATTTCAGACGTTAGATGTAGCCCAGTACCACCAAGCATTCGCCCCTCAATACAACCGCTCTTTAGCCGCTGACTTTGCACGTGGTGTTTGGCTGTCTGAAATGAATTTGGCTTAGTTTGCTGACTCACATTCTAGGGGGGTTGTGGTTTGATTTGATTGGTTCTGTCAGCAGCTGCAATGTAAGTAATGATTATCTCTGCCTCTGTGTGCTGATCAAACATGCATGTCTGTCACGTCCTCTGAATCCTTCACAGGAGGAAATCTGAGTCCTCTCGATCTGCCTCGACATGTCTTAAAAATCCCAGCATGTCTTCAGATAGAGCGGGGCCCATCGCCGGACGAAGGCCTTCGTATTCAGACACAAATTGAAATCGTCGCAAACCATTCGATTACTGTCAAAGGTTTTTAGAGAACAGTTTCAAATTCATTGCATTACAAACGTACAGTTTGAGGACTCAGAGACTCTCCTGTGATCTCACTATAATGGCCACTGCTGTTTTTAACATTCACACCCTTATTACCACAACACTGGTTACTGGTTTGGGAATGATGAAGCTCCAGAAACCTGAACTAACACAGATGTATATTAACTGGATTCACTTGTGTGAACAGGAGGACAATACTTGTCTACATAGGGAGTCGGTGTCCCTGGCAGCAAAAGCAGGTTTCATTTGTTGCATTTTCATTATTTCCTCTGACCTAAATGTAGATTCTGGGTCTCTATACCAGCATAGTGTGTGTGTCCTCCTGTCCCTGCACACACATTCAATCCAGTTAGTCTGCAGCTGAGTTCATCAGTCATCGTCCTCAGGGGAGGAGGAGTCACACACCAGACTACTGGCAGTGCTGTGACGATGTTTGGACAGCCCTCTTGACTATTTGGAAAATAGTTAAAGTGAATCTTTATATTATTAATTTATCTATATATATATATATATATATATACATATATATATATATATATATACTGGCATCCGTTCTCTCTATGAATCATTATATCATTTGAACATGTCAGAGCCAGACCTGCAGAACACGGTGTCCACGACAGTTAATGTTAACATTGTAAAAAATAAAATGGGGGGTGTGTAGAAAACTATGGATGACCCCAAATGTCCAAGCTTAGCTTAAAATAATAAAGTCACAAGTTTAGATCATTCAGGGTCAAGAGGTGCACAAACACACATGGCACTGTACAGCTCCAATATCACCTGCATATGTTACAGTTATCACAATCAAAATCTGCCCGAGGCACAGAATGTGAAACATGTCGTTCTGAGCTAGTCGATGCACATCTGTTACGGTGTTAAATGACCAATTGTGAGACTAAATCAGAACCCCCGTTGTTCCTCCTCTAACGTTGATGTTTATCTCTGCTCTCCCTTCATTATTCCTCCTCTCACACTTGTCCACCCCTCCATCTCTGCTCCATCCCACCACCTCTCTCTACTCTACTCCACTCTGCTCATGCATCTGGCCGTACACTCCTCTTCTCCTGCATCGTCCTCATCGATGTTTTGTCGACCGTCCCCCCTTTGATCCGTTCTTCTTTTTCTCATCTTCCTCCACATTATTGCTGCCGTCCCTCATTCTCCATCTTGCGTTCCACCACCCCTTTTTACGACAGGATGATGAAGACAATCACACGCCTCCACAAAGCCATGATGGTCCTGGAGTATTTCACCAGTCACTCCTGGGTGTGGAACAACGACAACGTGGCCATGCTGATCGGCCAGATGAGCCCTGATGACAAGAAGGTACTGTAGGGAAGGACGCGCATGACGCTGATCCTCACATCATTCACACTGTGTACACCCCCCCACACACACACTCTACACAGCGAGGAGGCGGCACACTGATTAACCACTCCATTAGTAGGCTGGCTGCAACACAGTGACTTATTCATCCACTGGTGACGTCTACTAGTAGGAACAGGGGAGCTGTCTGCAGGAATTTGTGGAGGATGTGACTGTCACTTTATGTCCTCTTGTCTACACATTAGAGCTGTTGTTCCCGTACTATGAGACACTGACATCCATTCATATCTGATGACCAAATACTCTTAACGCTGTGTATTACAGACGTAGGCAAAGTTGTTGGTAACGTTCCGTTAAAGAGAGAAAAACCCACAATGGTCACTGAAATAACTTGAAACTGACAAAAGTAATAATAAATAAAAATTCACTGAAAATTAACTAATGAAAATCAGATATTGTTTTTGAATTATGGTTCAGCAGAATCATTTAAAAAAACAAACTAATGAAACTGGCCTAGACAAAAATGATGGTAACATTAACTTAATATTTTGTTGCACAACCTTTTGAGGCAATCACTGCAATCAAGTGATTTCTGTAACTCTCAATGAGACTTCTGCACCTGTCGACAGGTATGTTGGCCCACTCCTCGTGAGCAAACTGCTCCAGCTGTCTCAGGTTTGAAGGGTGCCTTCTCCAGACAGCATGTTTCAGCTCCTTCCACAGATGTTCAATAGGATTTAGATCCGGGCTCATAGAAGGCCACTTCAGAATAGTCCAATGTTTTGTTCTTAGCCATTCTTGGGTGTTTTTAGCTGTGTTTTGGGTCATTATCCTGTTTGAGGACCCATGACCTGCAACTGAGACCAAGCTTTCTGACACTGGGCAGCACATTTCACTCCAGAATGCCTTGATAATCTTGAGATTTCATTGCACCCTGCACAGATTCAAGACACCCTGTGCCAGATGCAACAAAGCAGCCCCATAACATAACCGAGCCTCCTCCATGTTTCACATTAGGTACAGTGTTCTTTTCTTTGGATGCTTCATCTCTTCGTCTGTGAACATAGAGCTGATGTGACTTGCCAAAAAGCTCCAGTTTTGTCTCATCTGTCCAAAGGACATTCTCCCAGAAGCTTTGTGGCTTGTCAATATGCATTTTGGAAAATTCCAGTCTCGCTTTTTTATGATTTGGTGTCCTCCTCGGTTGTCTTCCATTAAGTCCACTTTGGCTCAAACAGTGACGGATGGTGCGATCTGACACTGATGTACCTTGACCTTGGAGTTCACCTCTAATCTCTTTGGAAGTTGTTCTGGGCTCTTTGGTTACCATTCGTATTATCCGTCTCTTCAATATGTCATCAATTTTCCTCTTGCGGCCACGTCCAGGGAGGTTGGCTACAGTCCCATGGACCTTAAACTTCTGAATAATATGTGCAGCTGTAGTCACAGGAACGTCAAGCTGCTTGGAGATGGTCTTATAGCCTTTACCTTTAACATGAAGGTCTATAATGTTCTTTCTGATCTCCTGAGACAACTCTCTCCTTAGCTTTCTGTGGTCCATGTTCAGTGTAGTACACACCATGACACCAAACAGCACAGTGACTACTTTTCACCCTTTAAATAGGCAGACTGACTGATTACAAGTTTGAAGACACCTGTGATGCTAATTACAGGACACACCTTAGTTTAATATGTCCCTATGGTCACATTATTTTACATCTTTTCTAGGGCTACCATCATTTTTGTCTAGGCCAGTTTCATCAGTTTGTTTTTTAAAATGATTCTGTTGAACCACAATTCAAAAGCAACAGCTGATTTTCATTAGTTAATTTTCAGTAAATTTTTATTTATTATTACTTTTGTCAGTTTCAAGTTATTTCAGTGACCATTGTGGGTTTTTCTCTCTTTAACGGAACGTTACCAACAACTTTGCCTACGTCTGTATATTAGGAAGTCTACAATAGTATTTGAAGTTCCTCATTTTGGAAATAGTTGTCTTGAAATGAGTTTTAAATGCCTTTCTCCCACCTAGCAAGTTGGTGCTGTTAGCAGCTGAAGGCTGCTAACAGCACCAACTTGCTCAGGAAGGTTCCTAACGGAGTGAAATGATGCTGAAGTATCTCAGTAGCAGCCGTGATAAGAGCTGTTTGAATTCTCTAAATGCTGAGGAAAGGAGCTTCAATGCTTCCTTTATCATCTCCTTTAGCAGAGGATACACTGGAGCATCCTTTACCATAGAAAAAGAGAGAATAACTTCCCACAATTCCTTGCGGCCGCAGCATTTAAAGCGACGCACCGTTCGGCCGTTCATAATAACAAACTATATGCTTATCTTGCATATTATTTTCATACGCTCATACACTAATTGGGATTCATGTTTAATATGAGTGGACAGTGACCACCATTAAGTTTCACTTTATTTTTAATTAATGATTTATTGTGAACATGTAACAAATACCTCAGTAAAACACAAAACAAGAATAACTAATAAAATGAACAGTAAACAATTAACAAATAATCAACATAAATAAATATTACATGTCCGGAAAGAAGTTGGAAGAAGTATATGATCCTACACCTTCTCCATAACTCCAACAATTAACTCAATATTTATCATATATTCCTGTTTATTTCAATTCCAACCTTAGTAATGAAGTGATATTTTTCACCGGTTGTCCACGTTAGGTCAGATCATCCTTTATTACCTGTTTTTTTTTTTACAAAAAGCTGTGGTCTAATTGGACAGTTTCCAGCGGCCTTCAAAGAACTTACAGGAAGTCCCAGATATAGTGACATCCTGTTAGATCCGATCTGTAGGCTACTTGTAGTTTGCAGACCACATTCAGATTTATTTATATTTATTTGTAAATCTATGTGTAAATGTGTGCGTGTATCTGGCATCGGATTCTATCCTTTATTCTCTTTATGTCCGTGCTATAAGTGCTATATTAATAACCTTCATTATTATTATTATCAACCACACAAGATGTGTTTGTTAACAGATGAAACCTTCATCGCACAATATGAGACTAATAACCTACAATCTAGCGTTAAATATTACAATTACACAGAAAGATGTGACTTTCTACAACACGTGGTGTTTGTTAAGAGCCAATCAGCTCTTTGATCAGGCGACAGCCATGCGTTTCCCATAATGCCCTGGGTCTTGCAGTCGGTGGAGAGCAACTGCGACGCCTGGCTCTAAAAACTGCGGCCACCTCAATCTGGTGAGGTTATCGCTGCTCAACGTGTGCATGACGTTAGAGCAAGTCGGACACAAATCTAACCGGCGTGCATTGGGCGCCGGTGATTGATTCTGCTCAGGCCTGGCTCATCTCCAACGAGTTTATAGAATCAATTTAGCTGTTGACACATTGTTAGTGTTAATAGTAACACCTGTGAAAAAAGGCCTGCTGTGTCTCTGTCTCTCGGGGCAGCGCCGTAGAACCAGCGCTGGTTTATCTCTGGTCTACATGGTCCATAGTGTGTATTCCCTAGAGGATTGGTTTTACTGACCAAGGTCATCTCTAAACTCATCGTCATCATCAGGTCAAATGTGGAATTGGACCAATACTTTGGTTAATGACCAAATATCTGAAAGAAAATGACATTCCCATGAGCCTCAGCTGAACTCTGAGTTTAGTGCTAATTATGTTCAGCTAAGATTGTAAAGCTGGTAGATGTTACCTGCTAAGCATCAGCATGTTAAAGGTCCCATATTGTAAAAAGTACGATTTTCTTGTCTTTTATATTATAAAGCAGGTTGAAGTGCTATTTGAATACTGTGAAAGTATCGAAACGCTCAATCCGTGGAGAAATACACACAGCCCGTATTCAGAAACTGTGCGTTTGAAACAAGCCGTCAGGATTTCTGTAATTTTGTGATGTCACAAATCTACAATATTTAGACCATTTCACAGTTTGAAACGTAAACATTCTAAATGTGTCCCAGTTTATTTCCTGTTGCAGTGGATGTGAATGATATCAGCTGACAGGAAGTAAACATGGACCCAAGCTGTTGCCGAGCAACGCAATTCCATTGCAGGTCCGTTGAAATGCACTAAAACGGAACGTTTCAGACAGAGGGTGAATACAGGTATATTGAAGCAGACAGTATGAGGAAAATAAAGGTTTTTTTTATCATTACAGCATGTAAACATGTTCTAGTAGAAACACAAAATACAAGTATGAACCTGAAAATGAGCATGATATGGGACCTTTAACAGTGTCACTGAGAGCATGCTAGCATTAGCATTCAGGTTATAGTACCACAGAGCCACCGATGTGGCTGTAGACTTACAGTAAATAGTGTTTACATTTTAGATTAATATTGATTTATAGTGATGTAGTGTTTATATATTTACTGTTGCTTTTTTTCACAATTCCCAAAAAACTTCAATCATCCATCAGTGTATGGTGGCTGAACACATTTTTTGTTTGTATTTTATATTTCATCATCATAACCTTTATTTAACTAAGAAGTCACATTGAGATTTAAACCTCTTTTACAAGTGAGACCTATAGCCAAGACGGGGTCAAATAGCAGCATCCAACACATAAAAAGAACATTTAAATCACAACGGCAACAATAGGTACGACAAATACATTACGTCATCATCCAGTGCATTAACAGGGCAGCATGTTGGTCATGTGTTTTGCTATTTAATTGAAACAACTGCAGCTTGCAGTGACCACTTCCTTTACTCTATGTTTAAAATCATTTAAAGAGATCAGGGTCTCAGGTTTAAGCTTGGCCTGCAGATGGTTCCTGGACCAAGGACCGTAGTGGAATAGGCTTCTGTACTGATAGAAGGAACTTTAAACTGAAGCCATTAATGTGACCTTAGATTAGAGCTGTTTTGGAGAATTACAAACTTCCGGCTTAATTAAGTCAGAAGTTTGCCAGAGATGATCTTACAGACTAAAATGTACCAATGTTTTGTCCTCCGCAGAGTGAGGGACGACCATCCTTTTTTTCCCTTCTGTAATATCTACATTAGTGGTACCAGCCACTAAAACAAGTCACCAAATCTAAATGTTGATAATAGATGTCATACCTCTGATACCAATCATTTTAAAGGTGACTGAGAATGTTTCTTGTGTTTTGATCTCTGTAGGTGTTTAATTTCGACGTGCGTCAGCTGCACTGGGCGGAGTACATGGAGAGTTACTGCATGGGCACCAAAAAATATGTCCTGAACGAGGAGCTGTCGGGTCTGCCTGCTGCACGCAAACACCTCAACAAGTAAGAGTGGAATCACATCGAGACACGGCAACAAATCCAGCGTAGTAGTCCTCTAGGACACCATACAGTAGATACATATCCTTCAGTCCAACCTTCCATTAACCAGTGGGGGGGCGGGGAGGGGTGTCAGATTATCATGGAGTGGGTAGTCCAGTCCGAGTGGCAGTAATCCTCCCAGCTTCCTGCTCATGTGAATAATTGAGTATTCAGAAACTTTAGATTAAAAGGGGAGGGTCTGGAGAACTAGACTCGTGTGTTCAGAATAAACCGTCTCACACTTCACGTCTTCATGAAATCCATGATTTGTCTGTCTCCCCAGGCTGAGGAACATCCGCTACACCTTCAACACCGTCCTGGTGGTGCTCATCTGGCGCGTCTTCATCGCCCGCTCCCAGATGGCCAGAAACATCTGGTACTTCGTGGTGAGCCTCTGCTTCAAATTCCTCTCCTACTTCAGAGCTTCCTCCACCATGAGATAATGAGCCCGGGACAGGGCGAGGGGCGGTGGGCGGCGGCCGGCGAGGCCAAGGGGGCCAAGAATTGAAGAAGAACCACCGGCCGTGGATGATGAGAGCTTTTCCTGCTGTCTGTCTCTTGGCCCCCCGCGTTTGCCTCGAGGACTAAGTGGAACCGTTAAACCCCCATGAACACAGACGGGAGCTGCTGGACGAGCCTGGAAGTCCACAGCACGTCTAACTGTTGCATATTTCCGATCCATCTAACCCCATCTCTAGCATCTCATAAAACTCAGACTAACAGCACTGGGACTAGTTAAAGACACAGGATCATCATTCTGTTCATGTCCACACAGTCCAACCCCCCCCCCACCCCCCTTTGGTGCCAGCTTTACTGCTGCAGGGCACCCAAACCTGCTCCACCTCGTCGGTCTGCTCGCCTGGCTGCCTGAAAAACAAAGCTATGCATTGGCTGATGCTCTGCTTCAAGAAGCCTCAGTTGAGTTTTGAGTCAGTCCAGGCTTCCTTCTTCTTCTGGAGCTAAATCTTTCATTGAACAGTAACCACTTCAGCTGCTGTGTAAGTTCAACTTTTTGGTTTTGTTTTCATTCTTGTTCTCCCTTGAGTTTGTGTGTGGTTCTTTTTTCTGCTTGTAAGGCCTATTGAAATGTTATAAAAACCTGGTATTCTCAGCAGGGTTTTAATCTGGCAGCAGCTTTTGCTCGGCAAAAGCGCATGCTGCTCTCAGCTTTCTGGGGCGGCGGAGCCAGGTTTTTTCACATTTGGTTGGAGGCAGTTGAAGGAGGATTCAGCAGAGGCTTGTTCAGGGACAGACTATTCTAGAGATCATTGTTTAAAGCAGACCAAAGCCCTTTACACCCAACAGCTTGGTAGAGATAGAGAGAGAGAGAGAGAGAGAGTGCCCTACCTAGAGTTGTCTTTTACTCTTCAGAGACACACACTCAACACCAGTGCACTCCTGAATGTCCCCCAGGGCTCGTTCCCTCATTAGGACCAAGCACAACGTAGATTGTAATCCGATGGCTTTATCCAGTCAGTGCCTACCAACTCATTGTTCTCACATCAGCATCATCTTACAAATCAAGCTTGTTTTTCTTGCAGGTTAATTCCTTTTTCTTTTTTTCTTTTTTTTCTTTTTTCATATCTGAAAGTCATTTGATTTTCAAGCTTTTTTTTTTGCCAAAATACCTCTTAGCTGGCAGACTGGTAGCTCAGTGGAGGATGAGAACAGAACATATTGTCACTTCTGGCTTCTTTTCTCTACGCTATACTCCAGAATTGAAACTCTTTTTTTCAGTACCGGTTGACCTACTGGGTCACGGACCAGTCGGTCACTGTGGGTGATGACTCTTTTGTTATTACACTACTTTCAGGTAGCTCCAACTGTAGCTCGCCCCCCTCTGTGTGAAAGGTTCTGTTAGTCATCTCCCTCCGTGTGATCGAGTCATTTTATGGGTCCTGGTCTGTCATGTTACTCGTTCATTGAGTTGCTTCTGTAAATAGAAGTGTGCAGGATTTTGGTCATGTGCTCATGCTGTTTATAAGCTGCTGGGAAACCCTTGGACCATTCTGTTGCCTTCATCATTCCGTCTTGTTACATAAGAAATGTCGATTTTGTTACAGAATTGGCAACATGAGGCTCATAATTAACCCCTCTTTGCCAGATTAAGTCTTGGGTTTAACATGCCCGAGGTTTACCTGTCTGTTACTTATTAGGGTGTGACCGTGTGCATATCCCTGGTCGTGCTTGCATGTGTCTGCTCAGAGTGTCTTCGGCCATAGCGGCTTCAAAACAGCGACACGTCCATCCTGTGAATGTCCTGTTTTCATTAAGGAATGCGATGTCGGTGTTTTTCACGCCATTTTTTACAAAGGATCATGTGACTTGGTGGTGGAAAGACGAGTGCAAGTTGTGAGTCGTGCCTGAACTTTTTTCCAATATTCTAACAATGTGAACAGAGAGCAATCAGATCTATGTTTTCTAATTATTTTGTGTACAGCTCTATTTAGGTAGACGATGAAATGCAGATGTATTTTTTATGCTATGATATCGCGTGGCTATTTTACCGACGACAAGCTTCCTGAAGCAACTCCAGCTGCTGTAAATACGTCAACAGGAAGAGCGGTCTGTCCAGAGCTCCATTTAAATGTTACTGTACGTGACTTTACTGTATAGTATGTACTTGTAAATTTTCCCTCTCTGAATGTAATAGCAGAATAACGCAGCCTGACTTGTTCGCACAGCCAGAATCTTCCTTTGACTCCTGAAACCTAAACTAAACTAACAACGCTGTTCCTGGCTGTCATTTTAACATGAAGTGTGCCGTGTGATGAATTGTTGCTGTTTGTAACTCCATCTGCTTTGTGACGGGTCGAGTGAGGAGGTCAGTTCGGCGATGCCGAATGGCTTGTTGGGAGAAAAGCAACGGTGTGTCTGATTTAGGGTTCTCTTCAAGCTTGTTCTTGAGAAGTGAGAGGAACTACCGAATCCTACCAATGGTTTGTTCATCAAACATCAGCATCTACTCCACTTGGAACAAATCCTTAATAGAGTTACATTGATCCATTATGCAAATAATTGAAAACATAGTTTTAAATATCTAAGTATTTGTGTATAACATGAAATATTCATCAGTAAATACGCAATAATCTCTGGACTTTCTCCAGTCTCTGCTGGTTGCCTAGCAACCTCACGATGACGAGAAGACGCCCCCGTTGCACAGCAACGTGTCGGGTTTTTGTACAGATGAGACAAGTTTATACAACATGTTAATAATTAGAGAGCTTCATAGGGGTCGTGGCTGGAAGGTAACCCACAAATTGCAAAACTCCGGTGAGATGGTTAAGGTTAAGGCTTAACAGATTTTGAAAATGTGGGAGAGCCCACACATGACGACATGTTCTGTTAAATTGAACAGTTTTGTTCCTGTAGTGTGTGGAGAGCAACGATTTGGCCCAAACAGCCAGCACACACTAACAAATTCATTCATGAACAACAAGTGTCACGACTAAGAAAAACCAAAACGGAAATCTCACAAAATATCTCGCGATCAAACGTGACTTTAGTGTAAACAAACATGGCCGACGGCGGGGAGGGGGAATTAGTGGTTAGTTTTTGCACTAATTTGTACTGAAAATTCCCGAAGGAAGGATGGATGGGGGAGGGGGGGATTGTGTAGTGTGTACCCGGCATTAGGCATTGACCTGGAATGATTAATATAAGGTTATGATAGGTCGTCGGGCAGCGAGTCTTGCAAGAGTTTTTGCAATTTGCAGGTTACCCTCTAGACACGACCCTTTATAGGTGCTGATTAGTAGATTTTATTATCTTCGGACAGAGCCAGGCTAGCGGTTCAACCTGTTTCTAGTCTTTATGCTAAGCTAAGCTAACAGGTTTTTGGCTCCAGCAAACATGAATGATATCAAAATTAACTTTTGGCAAGAAAGAGAATAAGCGTATTTCCCAAAACTATTCCTTTAAGTTATGTCTGTCAGGTTGTCATAGTCTTCATTTCAGAGCGATCAACAATCAGAAAGTCACCAGGGCTGTACGGGTGTGGTCGGATCACATTTGATCGACACGGGCATGTTGGCAGGCGTTGCTAAATCCTGATTGGTGCATAGAAATGTGTGACATCACCCTTTTCCACTTCAAATAACTAATGAAAAAATCTAAATCCAGAAATCTCACATGACATAACCATTGTGAAGGAAACTATATGAATAATGGATCACAGCTTTGGGAACTCTCATTTTGGATTTGGCGCTCCAGCTGGTTTATATACTGTATATGTAATCATTCTTTACTTTTCCCATGTAGGGCTAAAGGCTCATTCCTTGTGGATATTCAAAACAATCCGTTGTGATGATGCACTGTTGTTTTCATGTACAGATGTTACCAGTCTGTTTTCTTCTCCTTCCGATGGCCTGGTGTATTGATCACTGGTATCAAAGCGGGAGTGATGGTTTTCTTGTTTTCACGTGGCCAACACAACATGGCCGTACTAGCATAGTTAATAATAAGTTTCTCTTCTGAGGTTGGGATAGTTTCAGACTGGTTACAGTGTCAATGCTCATTTTTTAAATGTGTTCATGTGGTTCTTGAGGTGACTGTCGTTTCGTTGCTCCTGCTTGCACGGTGAGCACACTGTGTTCACTTTCAGAAGGAGGAAAAGGAGTTTTTGCCATTGTCAATGTGAAACTCCAAAAACAATAAATCAATGGGTGCCTTTTTGTTTGTAAACCAAAAAAAGAAGGAATAAACTGTTTAATCCTCTTGCTGATCGAGACGTTTGATTTCTCTGTAGACCACGTGATTGACAGTGAAACAAATGACAAAGTAGGAAACTCATGTCCTCTGAGATGAGGCTTGATGGGGGGGTTGTCTTCAACATCTTCACTTGCAGTGAGAAACAAGACCTCTCCAGTGTGAAACAATATCCAGACACAATCTCCAGCGTCAGTTTGCTTAGCAACCAGAGTCAAGTGAGGGCAACAGATCAGACACAACAGCATTTATGTGAACCAGTAGTCGGTCATGTTACCTGCCCCTGTATGGGTATAAACACTGCTGATCTTTCACAGCGTTTATGTGATGAGGACTTTTTAAACAACCTACACACAACTCCACTCACAAATAAGTGTGAGACGTGACACCGAATACGAAAATGTGCAGAGGTTAAAGGTTGCCATTGCACGGCACTGAATATCTCAGCAGATGAATGTGAAAACAGCCTTCTAGTGTCAGAGCACAGTAGAGAGGGGGTGAGATTCTAAATATGTCAACCCAGAATTTGGGGAATTTTTACAAAATTTTGAAAAAAAGTTTGACCTGGTATGGTTTAATTTTGACATTGTATGACTTATCAAGTCAAATGTTTTGTTTTAATTATGCCTAACTGGAACACCACTTCGATTTGACAGAATCTGAAATTGACTTCTCCTTGCTGCACAGAGCAAACAAAACAAAAGAAACACAGCTGCATGGGGGCGCTAACTCATGGATGTATAAAGAGAACTGGATACAGCGTTGGAGGCGGGGCCTCGTTCATTCCTATGAGAGTTGCTCAGTGGCGCATGAAGACAAAATGGCTCGACTTCCGCCTGGAAAAGTACCCGGATCTTGGGCACATGGAACATGCGCAGTAGCATTCGTTCGGTCACATGACTCGGTCACGGCGGTCCCAACATCACGCCGTCGTCACAGCTTGCGTTCCGGCCTCGGTCTGGGTCTCATTCACATGAACAGAGGAAGGGAAATAACTCTGGATTCAGCTATTAGTGCGTTTTACAACTTTTAGGACCTCATTTTTTAAATAAGGACTATTAAAGTGTTCATACTGGGGAGTTGATTCACCTCATAAAAAATTATCCTCTGAGTTACAGACGTCTCTTTCCCAATGTAAGTCTATGGGAAAAAGTATTTTTGGGCCCAATGGCATCACGTGACGGACACGGAAGTTGTAGTACCGCCGTTTGGCCACTACGAAAGTTGGGATCGACGACCGCCGCTCTTCCTGGGGGCTTGCGCTAACTCCATGTAATAGACAGAGCCCTGCATGTGGTCAAACAGGAAGAATCAGCTGTATGCCAGTCTTAGTTTTTATCTCCCTATTGGCTCACAGCGTTCGTTTTTTGGCATCTTCCCAGCTCAAATAAATCCACTTTACACAATGAAACACACTGATAAAATGCTTTGGCATCTTCCAGCTTTACATAAAGAATTCATGGACATTACACACGTAGGCAAAATTGTTGGTACCCTTCTGTTAAAGAGAGAAAAACCCACAATGGTCACTGAAATAACTTGAAACTGACAAAAGTAATAATAAATAAAAATTCACTGAAAATTAACTAATGAAAATCAGACATTGTTTTTGAATTGTGGTTCAACAGAATCATTTTAAAAAACAAACTAATGAAACTGGCCTGGACAAAAATGATGGCACCCCTAGAAAAGATGTAAAATAATGTGACCATAGGGATATGTTAAACTAAGGTGTGTCCTGTAAATAGCATCACAGGTGTCTTCAAACTTTTAATCAGTCAGTCTGCCTATTTAAAGGGTGAAAAGTAGTCACTGTGCTGTTTGGTATCATGGTGTGTACCACACTGAACATGGACCACAGAAAGCTAAGGAGAGAGTTGTCTCGGGAGGTTAGAAGGAACATTATAGACAAGCATGTTAAAGGTAAAGGCTATAAGACCATCTCCAAGCAGCTTGATGTTCCTGTGACTACAGTTGCACATATTATTCAGAAGTTTAAGGTCCATGGGACTGTAGCCAACCTCCCTGGACATGGCCGCAAGAGGAAAATTGATGACATATTGAAGAGACGGATAATACGAATGGTAACCAAAGAGCCCAGAACAACTTCCAAAGAGATTAGAGGTGAACTCCAAGGTCAAGGTACATCAGTGTCAGATCGCACCATCCGTCACTGTTTGAGCCAAAGTGGACTTAATGGAAGACGACCCAGGAGGACGCAAATCATAAAAAAGCGAGACTGGAATTTGCCAAAATGCATATTGACAAGCCACAAAGCTTCTGGGAGAATGTCCTTTGGACAGATGAGACAAAACTGGAGCTTTTTGGCAAGTCACATCAGCTCTATGTTCACAGACGCAAAAATGAAGCATACAAAGAAAAGAACACTGTACCTAATGTGAAACATGGAGGAGGCTAGGTTATGTTATGGGGCTGCTTTGCTGCATCTGGCACAGGGTGTCTTGAATCTGTGCAGGGTACAATGAAATCTCAAGACTATCAAGGCATTCTGGAGCGAAATGTGCTGCCCAGTGTCAGAAAGCTTGGTCTCAGTTGCAGGTCATGGGTCCTCCAACAGGATAATGACCCAAAACACAGCTAAAAACACCCAAGAATGGCTAAGAACAAAACATTGGACTATTCTGAAGTGGCCTTCTATGAGCCCTGATCTAAATCCTATTGAACATCTGTGGAAGGAGCTGAAACATGCTGTCTGGAGAAGGCACCCTTCAAACCTGAGACAGCTGGAGCAGTTTGCTCATGAGGAGTGGGCCAAAATACCTGTGGACAGGTGCAGAAGTCTCATTGAGAGTTACAGAAATCACTCGATTGAAGTGATTGCCTCAAAAGGTTGTACAACTAAATATTAAGTTAAGGGTACCATCATTTTTGTCCAGGCCAGTTTCATTCATTTGTTTTTTAAAATGATTCTGTTGAACCATAATTCAAAAACAATTTCAAACTAACGATTTTCATTAGTTAATTTTCAGTGAATTTTTATTTATTATTACTTTTGTCAGTTTCAAGTTATTTCAGTGACCATTGTGGGTTTTTCTATCTTTAACGGAAGGGTACCAACAATTTTGCCTACGTGTGTAAATACCCTCAAGAGTCTCTGATGCTCTGATTGAGTGAAGCCAGAGACAAATGCTCTGCCACTGATCTGTGAGGGAGGAACTATCTGAGCAGGATTTATAGTTTCTCTCTTGCAGCTTCACACGGACAGAAGACAGAAAGACAATAAGACGAGAGGCAGCGGTGACTGTTTGATAGCTGGCCTCTCTTCATGTATCCATTCAATATGTGGCTCATTAGATGGTGAAAACAGTCCTTCAGTGATGGGAGCCCTCAGTATGTTGTGCTCTCCTCTGCAACACCTGGCAACGGCCGCATAGCAACCGCGGCCCAGCAACCATCACCAGCACTGAGTCACAACCAGCCGTGCAGCCCAGTGGCCCAGCAGGCCCCACACGGCCCTGCACAGATTCAAGACACCCTGTGCCAGATGCAGCAAAGCAGCCCCATAACATAACCTAGCCTCCTCCATGTTTCACATTAGGTACAGTGTTCTTTTCTTTGTATGCTTCATTTTTGCGTCTGTGAACATAGAGCTGATGTGACTTGCCAAAAAGCTCCAGTTTTGTCTCATCTGTCCAAAGGACATTCTCCCAGAAGCTTTGTGGCTTGTCAATATGCATTTTGGCAAATTCCAGTCTCGCTTTTTTATGATTTGCGTCCTCCTGGGTCGTCTTCCATTAAGTCCACTTTGGCTCAAACAGTGACGGATGGTTGCACAAACAGGAACCAGGGGCTTACTGGGCTTAGAGTGGGTGCCCAGAGGCACAAAACACACATACACGCACACACACACACACACACACACACACACACACACAATCCCTCATGCTCTTACTGAACTATACTGTGTATCTGAGAAAGAGAGGGCATTTTAGCACTTAAAATAAATTAATAATCTGGATCATTTTTGTATACATAGATGTCCGTTTTGCTACTTTACTATGGAGGACGTAATCTGCCAAAATCAAAAATAAATAAATGACTCAATAAATACAATAATATCCCATTAAATGTACCAAAATATATATATATATAAAACAAATATAAAAAATAAGTGTAGGCATTAATTAATTGATCAAATTAATTGTCATAAATGACATAAAATTATATTTCTGTTTTAATTTGATTTATTTATTACTTTGTATTAAAGGTCCCATATTGTAAAAAGTGATATTTTCATGTCTTTTATATTATAAGGCAGGTTAAAGTGCTTTATAAATAATGTTAAACTATCAAAATGCTCAATATACGGAGAAATACACACAATTCAGAAATTGTGCGTTTGAAATATGCCTAGCAATGCAATTCTGTTGCAATTCCGTTGAAATGCGCTAAAACGGAGCGTTTCAGACAGAGGCAGACAGTATGAGGAAAATAAAGTATTTTTTTGAACATTACAGCATGTAAACATGTTCTAGTAGAAACACAAAATACAAGTATGAACCTGAAAATGAGCACGATATGGGACCTTTAATGCCCCTATTTAGCTACTCTTCTATTTAATTTCCCCTTTTATTATTTAGTTATTTTTTATAATGCCTCCGCACCAGCGACAGCAGTGACCGGAGGCATAATGTTTCCGTCCATACCTACGTATATCCGTCCCATTCTGGTGAACGTGATATCTCAGGAACGCCTGGAGGGAATTTCTTCAAATTTGGCACAAAAGTCCACTTGGACTCAAGAATCAATTGAGATTTTGGTGGTCAAGTGTAAGCTCAGTGTGATCTCACAAAACATGTGTTTGGCCATAACTCAAGAATTCATATGCTAATTATGACAATTTCACACAAATACAAATAGGGGGACATTCACATGCTGCGATTTTTTTGCCCTCAAATCCATTGTTGTAAATGTATACACCCTGAAGGCGCACTCAAACACAGGAGCGACGCGCAAGTGTTCCCAATCGCTTAAAGGTCCCATATCGTGCTCATTTTCAGGTCCATACTTGTATTTTGTGTTTCTACTAGAACATGTTTACATGCTGTAATGTTCAAAAAACTTTATTTTCCTCATACTGTCTGCCTGAATATATCTGTATTCACCCTCTGTCTGAAACGCTCCGTTTTAGCACATTTCAACGGAATTGTGTTGCTAGGCAACAGTTTAGGTCCATGTTTACTTCCTGTCAGCTGATGTTATTCACATACACTGAAACCAGGAATAAACTGTGACACATTTAGAATGTTTACGTTTTAAAACTGTGCAATGGTCTAAATATTATATATTTGTGACATCACAAATGGACAAAAATCCTGACAGCTTGTTTCAAATGCAGAGTTTCTGAATACAGGCTGTGTGTATCTCCCTGTGGATAGAGCGTTTTGATACTTTCACAGTATTTATACAGGACTTAAACCTGCTTTATAATTTAAAAAAACATGAAAATCTCACTTTTTACAATATGGGACCTTTAAACTGTAGTTATACTTGCGCAAGACGGTGGGCCACCGTAGATGTCGAGCGCTATGAGCATGCACAGAGTTTATGCTCAATGCATTGTTTGTTACAATATGCTTCGAAACACCAGGGGGCGTACAAACAAAATATTCTGTAGATAAGCAAGAAGTCAACGAGTGGTACTGGAAAGGAAAGCGGGCTGCCCGGCAACAGCAGTAAACACTAAACTCCGACATACGTACCGCCAAACATTCCCTTTGTGTACTGTAATTTTTATTGTCGCTTTTAGCTTTTACAAAATTATCTCAGATTCTTTCGCAGCCTGCGGCAAAAAGCCTCTTCTTTCATTTTACTGCCTCACCCTTTTTGTCCGAGAACGTCCCAACATCCAGTTGAAAGGTCAGACTGACCGACACGTGGAGCAGTAAAGTTACTGTGAGGGATTTACGGTGCTGGAAATCCATTTATCTTTGTTTTGACTTAGTTTAGTTTAGTCAGTTAGGCTTCTACTGCTAAATTACTAATGTCATCATCGATGTCATCACAGCTCGCAGGTTTTTGCACCTTGGATAAAAGAATGAAAGCGGCACGGCTGACGTTTATAGACGCTGAACGGCCTCTAACAAGCTATGACATTTTGGACAGACGTGGATGTAAACTGCAAAACTACTTTATTTTGTATTCATTTTAAATTTAAAACAGGGCTGCAGATCAACCGTCCGAAGCTGAACTGTTTCGCGGACCCGCTGCCGGTCTCCTCCCCAAGGCTGATCTGGTTCAGAGTGGGAACCTCCAGGCTGATGCCACCGAGCCTGTTCTCTCCATCATAGGACTCGCCGCCCCGCAGAGTGCCCAGTGTGTGCCACCGATCCTGGCTCGAGCAGAGGCTCTGAGAGGTTTGGAGCCTTTCAGGGGATAAACACTGGTGATGATGTAGATCACGGCACCGAGGAAGGCCAGGGTGCCCACAACACCGCCACCAATATTATGTTTTATAAGATAAGCCTTGCTTACACTGTGTATTTTTGTCATCCACCGGGCACGATCATGGGAAAATAAAGGTTAGCTAGCATAGCCAGCGCGCTAGTTTATCCCTGTGTGTGCCGCGGCTCTCAGTGACAACGGCACCCTGACATCGGAGACTCTTCTTGAGCCCTGATCGGTGGTACACACACGGGACCGCCGGGTGACGAACCCACAGAGAATTATCACCCGACTCTGCAGTTCCCCTCAACTCTCCGTCACTTTTTGCGTCTTTCAACTATAGTTGTTTTGTTTCTACGACCCACAGTGTTTCTGTTTTTGTAGAGCGGGTACATAAAGAATGTCAAAGTGCTGCTTCACACAGAGCTGCTGTCTGGACTTTTGACATTTGTTCCAAGTAGGCGGCACGCATCGGTAAAAACTAGTTGTGACAGAATTCAAGGATCGAAACCCAAGCTTTCTAAAACTTTTTTTTACTGCTTTGGCCACATGTCTGACTCACGCTGTTCTCTTCAACAGCTCAATCATAAAGTGAATGTGGTTTCCTGTATCCCTTCTTGTAAAGCTTTGCCTCAAAGGTCAGGCTTTCACAATGAGCTCTTTGACTCAGGGAGACGGTCACTTCTGTAAACCTAACATCCATCCATCCATTATCTGTAACCGCTTGTCCTATTCAGGGTCGCGTGGGGGGGTGGTGGGGGGCTGGAGCCGATCCCAGCTGTCATTGGGCGAAGGCGGGCTACACCCTGGGACAGGTCTAAACCTAACATACAAAATCAAAAAACATCAACAATGGAATTCTTTTCTGAAATGAAAATCAAATCGTCTCATCTTTTTGGCTGGACCGCAGATGGCCAGCCCCACTAATGCCAGTCTGTCAGCTAGTGACTGACCGACTGACTGAGTGATGAAGTTACAGGATTGGTCGGCCCGATGTTGGAGTTTCCTCATTGGTCGTTGCTCTTTCAAAAAGGCGGAGAACAGTTCTGTGTTTATGTTTTCTGGGGAGCGTGTCAGTGGTTCAATGTATCATTACATCGTGCCGTTGTTGTGCTTGTGCTATTGTTTATGTTCGTTTAAGTTACATTATGTTGTGCTTCGTATTGTGTTACCGTGCATTCACACCAAGCGCTAAGCAAATTTTCGCCTCGCTTTCCTCCAGAAATAACCACAGTTGTGTCTGGGTTCATAACAAACAGACTGTGCTGTGATTTAATTTCAATAAACGGATCAAAATGATGCCGAAATAACGACATTATGATGTTGATTTGTAAAAAGACAGAATTCATGCTTTGTCAAGTCTGTCTGCAACACAACAAGCAAACAAGTTTTAAAATGCTTGTTTTCTGAATGGAGTTTTCGGTTCGATCAGTGCCAGGCTATGCTAACATTGTAGCTGCTCCATCAACACTCAACATAACATCATCTAGGCATAAATACGGCAGCGACGTTGTTGTAAACGGATCAAACGTGAAGCCGAAATAACTACATAATGATGCTGATTAGTAAAAAGTATGAATTCATGTTTTGTCGGGTCTGTCCCAAGGCTTATAGAAAGGAGGCTGGGTCACGGGCAGACTTGTGTCTTGGGGTATGGGGTATAACACATGCGCAGTGTAACTGAAGCTGTGCTCGTGCGTTGCGATTGTCTCAATTTCGGCGAGTACAGGTGAGATTTTACTGCATTACTGTGTAATACCCCCAAAGATACGACGTGTGACCCAGCCTCCTTTCTATATGCCTTGGTCTGTCCGCAAGACGACAAGCAAACAACTTTTAAAATGCTTGTTTTCTGAATGGAGTTTGGATCGATCAGTGCCAGGCTATGCTAACATTGTAGCTGCTCCATTAACACTCCATCTAGGAATAAATACGGCAGAAACAACGTCAGTGATGACATACACTTTAGTGAAGTATGTATATATTGTTAGACATCACTTATATGATGAATGCTTTTGATACACATGCTTTAATAAAAAACTGAAATACGTTTAACCTTCCATACTGTATGTCATGCTAATACCTTTTCACCTTGTATAAAATGTATAATATACTGACTAGTAAATGTTACCATTTACTATTACTGAATGTCATTTGCTTCATTATAAGTTGTCTTTCAATCAAACATAAGTGGAAAAAACTGTTCACAAAACATAATAGACATGACCACTGACTATTGGTGTAACAATTCAGCCACAAATTCACATGCTGACCATAAACGGTCCAGACAGATACTTAGTATTGACCGAGTCTTGTTCTTCTCCTTTTTCTCCATCTGCATGTACGTCAGCATGTGTGTTCACATAATGCAACAGCAGCAGCAGCTAGCCTCTCCTGGATCACCGTCTGCATATTAGGATGGTTCCTCAGCAGCCGGGCTCTTTGTGTTGCCGTAGGAACGCACCACACGGTTGACCTTGAGAGTGCCAACACTTTCTCTCCGTAGATTACTGCAGTTGCATTTCATTGTGAACGCACAAACCACCCACTGCAAGACTTTACTGGCTTGTTAATGAGTATCCCCCCTCACACACACACACACATACACACACCGGGTCTAGAAAGCAGTTGGTTTCCCAGGAGGACCCATTCTTGATGTGTGTGTGTTCGTGATGAGGACCGCCACCACTCTGCTCTCTCTCTGGTTCTGGGTAAAGCCCGCTGGCATCAATGCTGCACCAACAGGTGAGTGATATAGTGGACATGGAAGGCAGACACATAGGACCTTACATGTCTTTAATGAACGCAATGAATGTGGGAAGCCTGAGAAGATTTCATCCTGTCCGTCAGGTTCAAAGTGTGGGATTCCTCCGGTGTGGAGCCCCACGGTTCACTCTCTGAGGGTGGTCGGAGGGGCCGAGGCCACAGACGGATCACATCCATGGCTGGTCAGTGCTTTACCCTTCTTCTTTGAACATGATGATGATGATACAAATTTTGATGTTTTTTTGTGCATGATAATTTGTGTTTTTTTTCTACACTGGGTATACATTGTACCATTTTTAGCCCGTTTCTGGCCCGAATTTTGAGCCGCACGACTCATTTTAGAGTCGGACCGAATTTCAGCTTTGTTGTGCGTCGTTTGTCTTGCAGTGTACAAGGGGGGGGGGGGGGACCGAGGACCGATTAACTCCTCCCGACCGGCCGTTAGACATCGGAATTGCTGACATGTCAGAAATTTTGGTCGGCCGACTACAGGCTCTCACACAGTTGAAGCAGAGCCAACGTCAGAGCCTTCTTTCTCCTCTTTTTACAGTAATCAGAGAGTAGCTATCAAGATAACGATGTAGTCTACAAAAGTTATATAGCTACTAAAACGTAGCTGGCTTACCTCCAATTCTCTCTGCAAAATGGACAAGCCATACTGTCCACGTCTTCCTGGCCACCTGAAAGTCCAGATAACGTTACGCCGCTGCCTTTTTTTTTCCAGCAGACAGGATTGCACAGATGATTTTTCATTTTATTTCAAAATTTATTTTGAACAAATAAAATAAAGAAACAGAGAATGATCATACCAACGAGTGGACAGCCAGAAATAAGTAGTATTTACATACAATGAAAAGCATAAGAAAAATAAATTGTCAAACACTTGATGCCTTGATTTACATATTCCAAAAGGAGTGAGAAGAAGTATAAACTTATTTAATCCCAACCCTTCTCAATAAGTCATTCATTAATAATTAACCAGCTTCCTTATTGAGCCATACATATATTCTAATTACATTTTCCTAAACATGTCCAACTATAATTACTACCTTTAATCTATGTCATACAGAAATATAAATTAATTACTGATATAATTATCCTTATCAAAATATACATTTGTTATCAATCCAGAATACCAATTTATTACTTATAATATAACTTAATCACAATACCAATTCATGACTTACATATTTAACTTAATCATATTGACTAGTTGTTATCTTTTCTTTTCTTATATGCGCATATTTATTTTTTCCAATATACAATTTATAATATACAATTTATAATATACATATATATATATATATATATTTATATATGATGAAGGCAGCACGTTTCTGTCTTGATAGCATTGTGACCCGTACAGACTTCTGCTAGCAAACAAACTTTACCTGCCTCGGAGCTTTCAAACAAATCTTTATTGACAACTGTCAACAGCCAGAACGGCCCTCAGGAGCCGACCGGATGGGTTTTTTCTTTCTATTTTACACGTATACAGTGGGAGCACTCAGGCCGTGGCTGGAACATAAAACCTGAGCTTGGGCTTTAAATTGCAAACGATCTCCTCGTACAGCAGGAGCAGGAAGTACACAACAACATTGCTGAAACTGTACAGCGTATGCTCAGCTTAAAGTGTCAAGCATGGCGAGACCAAATGTAGCAAAAGAATGGAAACCAAGATAACCTCTGAATATTTAGCCATGCTGGCTGCTTTATCTGCGAAGCTGCTGTCAGTCGGCCGAGGCTTCAAACCAGACTGGTGGGGATCAACAAGGTTGTTCTGGTGGAGATGTGCAGAGTTGAGCAAAGACGGCACGCTCATGTGTTTTAGAAAGAAATGGAAGAAGAAGAGGCAGGTCTGTAAATCTGTACATCAGAAGGGTTCCTTTAAAAGAGGGCTCACTCGAGCTGCTTTTAGAGCGTTCAGAGGTTTTCATTTTCCCACTGGTGCTGAACTGAAAGAAAAACTGTTGCTCCAAATGATAAATCAGTGACATGCAGGTACTTCTCTTGGCTTACATCTGTATGTATCCGTTCTCTTTGCTCAGGTTTCCCTGCAGAACAGGGGTTCTCATTTCTGTGCAGGGTCCATCCTGACTGATCGCTGGATAATGACCGCTGCACACTGCTTTACATCACTCTCAAAGTACTGTTGTTACTTTCTTCTGTTCCCTCTTTGGTGCTACAATTTAAAGCGCCTTCTATGTGTTCCTGCTCTGCACGCTGATGAATCCAACACTTCTCTCCTGTGTCTAGAGAGTTTCTCAGTGGTGTGAGAGTGGTGGTGGGAGAGTTTGACCTGAGAGTGGACGATGAAGAGGAGCAAGTCTTTACCATCAAGTCTGTCTCAGTCCATGAGAAGTACAATCACGCTTTGCCTATGACCTATGACATAGCTCTGGTGGAGCTGGATCAGCACATTCTACTGGGCAGGTTTTCCATTTTGACAATCCGTATAGTTCAGGGGTCAGCAACCTGCGGCTCTTTAGCTCCTCTCCAGTGGCTCCCTGTGGATTTATAAAAATGGAAATGAATATATTATGAGAAATAATCTTGATAATAAAAGTCAGAAGTTTACGAGAAAAAAAAGTTGTAGTATTATGAGAATAAAGTTATAATATTATAAAGTAGTAATTTTACGTGTTGTTTTCTTTTTTTCTCGTAAAGTTATGACTTTATTCTCGTAATATTACGACTTTTTTTCTTGTAAAGTTAAGACTTCTCAATTCTCAGATGTTTTTCCCCTCAATGTGGCCCTAATACTCCGTAGTACATTTGCACTTGGTCCCTCACTGCATTAGACTTATATTCTTTATACTTAGACTATAAACTGTGTTACCTTCATCACAACAGATTCTTTTTTCTTTGTCTAAAATGTCTCTTTTGATAGTAAAGGTTGCTGACTCCTGGTATAGTTACTGTAGCTCTGATCCCGTTTTGTTACGTTACTGCTATGTGATGTTTATAACAGGAGCCCATGTCCAGCCAATATGTCTGCCTTTGCCTGGTGAGAGCATCCAACCTGAAACCAGTTGCATTGTGGGTGGATGGGGCCGGATTAAGGAAAGTAAGTAGTTCAAATATTGTTAAAGCAGACTTGAGCTTTTTATTTTGTTATATTCTATTCTACTGTTTCCTAGAGGGTCGTCTTCCTGCGGTACTGAGAGAGGTCCGGTTAGACTTGGTGGACCCGGCCAAATGCAAACACGTCCTCCGGACTGTTAACCGGAGACCGGCTCGGCCCCAGCCGGCCATGACAGTTCTGTGTGCCGGGCCAGAGAGAGGAGGGAAAGATGCCTGCCAGGTAGATCTGCCTAGTTCAGGAGCAGTGATGTGTCACTGATACCTGGGGACCATCAATCAGTCATCACTTCTGAAGGAGCATCCTTATCTGGTAGCTTTAAATAGCGTCTCCTCCCCTTCGGCCTGTCTCCAGGGGGACTCGGGGGGTCCTCTGGTATGTCCGGCGGGTTCAGGCGGCGGCCACTGGGTAGCGCTGGGTGTAACTTCCTGGGGGAAGGGATGTGGTCGGAGCTGGGGAAACAACGGCGGCCGCTCCCCTTCCAGGAGAGGATCTCCGGGGGTTTTCACTGATGTCAGGCGGCTGCTGCCTTGGATTAAGCTGAAACTGAGAGAGGGTAGGTTCAGATTGATGGTTGTCATAAAAAAGTCACGCTGATTCTCTCAGAAGTCAGCATGAGGCCTCATAAGCACATCACAAGATGGGGAATCTGTCTATTTATTTTGAACCATTATTAATCTGGGGTCTATATAGAGCAGGGATCACATGATCACAGTTTGTTAGGATAAGCCAATGCTCAAATGACTAATCTAGTGACTATAATGTGTCAGATGGCTTTCAGATGGTCCTGAGAAGTAATGAATGTCTGCGTGGTGTCGGGGTCAGGGTTAGTAGTCTGTCGACATGAGGCACGTACACAAGAGACACTTTGCTGAACTTCTATTTGGTAAATGGACGTGCATTTATAGAGCTCCTCTCTAGTCTTCTAACCACTCATAGCACTTTACACTACAGCATTCACCCGTTCACACACACACACTCATACACTGATGCAAGGTGCCAACCTGCCCATCAGGATCTAATCTAAATACACATTCACACACCAATGGCACAGCCTTCAGTTTGGGGTATATATATATATAAATATATATATATGTGTGTACAGAGGTATGGTATAACATTTAATAACAATGGTATGATATTAATAAGGACTTTTTCATTGTATTTAGTGAAGCAAGACAAAACAGGTGAAATTTGACAAGACAAACAAACAAAAGAGAAAAATAAATAAATAAAATACATGGGGTGACATGACAGAATAATGGGACAGGCCGATTCTAACAAAACGAACAAAATGAGACAAATAGATAATGGCTGTTGGAGGAGGGAGGGGGGTGTTATTGACAGTGCAGGGCAGTCTGTTGTGTAAGGTTCTGGTGTGTGTGTGTGTACAGTTGTGTGCATTTGTGTGTATGCAGTGTGGGGGGGTCTAGGTTGTTTGTTTGTATTTAAAGAGGAGAAAGAAAAGGGCGGGAAAGAGAGAGAGGAGGTGGGGTGGGGGGGATGAGTATTTTTCGTGGCAGGGGTGGCTTATAATATCTCATGGTCCGACAATATTATGTTATAATATTTTGTCTTTATATATTGGTCTTTATTTGTATTTCTGAGACAGGTTACCCTCCTTAAGCTGCCCCCCAGACCCTTAGGAGGGGGCTGGCTGTCAGAGGTGTCTACTGTCTACTGTCACCCTTCTGCCCATTCTGAACAGCACCCAGACCCGTCAGGAGAGAGACGGTTCCCTGTTGGGAAAGGGATTTTCTTTTTTCTTTTTCTCCCCCTATCTTTACCCTTCCTCCTTCCAAATTAATTTTTTTTTATTTATTTTAAACTGGATGTCAGACCGCCCCAGCCAGGAAATAGGGAAAGGGGAACCTGGATGAATAAGTGAAGGAAAGGGGGAAAGAAGAAAAAAAAGAAAAAGAAAGGGGGGAGGAGGAGTGGTGATACCTGACGGGGTAAAGATGTGATGGGGTAAAGATGCGATGGGGTAAAGGAGGGGATGGGTGTTATGTCAGACGGATATAGTGAAATGTTGTTGGTGCAATGTATTTTTTGCAAGCAATTCTGTATTTATATGTGATTATTATAATAACAATAATAAGTCAAATATATCTACATATTCTCATCTTCATGTTTGTGTGTTTGCTTTAGCTGATGAGCAGCAGGGAACAACTTTATCCAGTGAGTTGTCCTTCCTCTTCCTCTCATCACAGCAACTCTCATTCATCTATATTTCATAATAATGCTTCTCTGATGTGTGTGTGTGTGTGTGTGTGTGTGTGTGTGTGTGTGTGTGTGTGTGTGTGTGTGTGTGTGTGTGTGCGTGTGCGTGTGCGTGTGCGTGTGTGTGTGTCAGAACTGTGCAGCGTGAGAGATGGGCCTGTAACTGACAGTGGGGGGGTTATCAGAAACCCCGCCCTCCCTGGTGATCGCTATGACAACAACCAGTAAGTGACACTCGTTAGAAGGAGAAAGGAGCCTTGATAACTAAAGTATCACTGGTATACCATGTGACCTAACCACCATGAAACCAGTATCCTTTACTGGGATAACCCATTCTCTCTGCTTCTCACTTACTCTGTTCCAGTGAGCACAAAAAGGAGATTATGGTTTATGTATTGTTCAGGTTTTTTTGAGTGTGAAGGTCAGAATTGTCTGAATGCAGAGGAGGAGAATCAATGCATGTAAATAGCTTGTGTGTGTTTAATGCCAGCGCCGTGGAGAACGTGTCTGTCTGTGTGTCTTCAGGTTGTGTGTGTGGAGCATCAGAGCTCCTCCAGGTTTTAGTGTTCTGTTGGAGTTTCATCATTTTGATCTGGAGGACGACTCTCACTGTCGCTACGATCGGCTCACCGTCTCAGTCGGGACCCGCAGGCCTGTCGGTGAGTACCTGACACACACACAGACACACTGACACTGTTTAATGCATCGACATTCATCAGAGGCAGCAGAGCCATCTGCACATCCAGTAGTTCGCTTAAAAGGAATAGTTCAACATTTAAGGAAATACACTTGTTTGCTGTATTTCTGAGAGTGAGATGAGGACGTCTGTGAGGTAAATATGCAGCCAGGGTCAGGGCATGGTTAGCCTAACTTAGCATAAAGACTGAAGGGGCTCTGTCCAAACTGAAAAAATAAACCTACCAACCACTAAAGCTCTTGTTTGTTTAACCCGTACATGAACAGAAATGTCAAAATGACAGTTAGTGATTTTAGGGCTTGTTAGGTGCTATTTCTAAACAAACAACAGCCAAATACAGTTGGTAAGCACAGGTTGAATTTTCAGTTAGTTTTTATTTTATTACTGAAGGCCTAGAAAGGAGGTTATGTTTTCACCGGGGTTGGTTTGTTGGCTTGTTGGTTTGTCCGTTTGTCTGTTAGCAGGATTACTCCAAAAGTCCGTGATGGATTTGAATGGAATCTTTTGGAGGGTTGGGGTGTGGCACAATGAACAATCCATTAGATTTTGGTGGCGATCCGGATCATGATCCGGATTCAGGAATTTTTTTTTAATAACTCCACTCAGCCTGTGCATTATCACCACAGGCTTTAAGACATGCACAGTGTAACTGATGACGCATCACCCTGCCTCTTTCCTTCTGCCTGCAGAGAGAGGGACAGAGAGAGAGCGGGGGTGGAGGGAGGGGGGACACCTACCTGTAGATTCAGCGTTTTATACACATTAAACTCTGTGAAATTACAGTTGAATTCGACCAATGGTTGGTGATTGTTGGAAATAGTAACAGCAACGGTTTAGGTGAGTTTTACTTTGTTTCTTTCCAGTTTGAATGAAGTGTTTTACGATGCTCCGCTACGTACAGCTGATCTCAACATAAACAAGAATACACATAGATGATGGCGCAAGCTGAACCGAGAGGGGGGACGGGGGGGGCAATCGTACTCGGGCGGCTTGGCGGAGGTCTGCGCTCTCCGAGTGCCATTCTAGTTTTAGTTTTGACTGTTTGATTTCATTTTAGTTTAGTTAGTTTTCAGAGTGTATTTTAGTTTGTTTTCGTTAGAGCCAGCTATAATGTCTCAGAAGTATGTAGATATGTAGTACGTACACATACAGAATACATGGTTGGAGAACTGTGTAGGAATGGTCATAATGTTTAATGTTTAATCTTCTCGCTACTTTAATGAAGTGATAGCGGCGTAGCGCCATCTGCTGGAATGTCAAGTTTATTTAATTTTAAGCGTTTTATAAGTTGTGTACTTTAACAAACTCCTCCTGCAGATTTAATCAGATCGACTTCAAATTTGGTCATGACCAACTAAACACCTTAATGATGACAAGTTATTAAAATCCTGAGTTATCGTTG
Source organism: Sebastes umbrosus (assembly GCF_015220745.1). NCBI lineage: Eukaryota > Metazoa > Chordata > Actinopteri > Perciformes > Sebastidae > Sebastes > Sebastes umbrosus. The sequence goes on along the minus strand of NC_051272.1, from coordinate 36,606,426 downwards.
AACGGCGTTGCCGTGGCATGGTGGCCATTTTGCGCCATGAAAAGGAAGTTGTTGTAACTTCTACGTACTTTGTCAAATCTGCTCCAAATTTCTCAGCCACGATGAGGTCATTTACATGCCAAATTAGACTTATAGCCCTGCCCCAAGACGTTAGCCCCGCCCCGTTCATAAGTCATGAACAGTTTTGTCGCAGACTCTTGTGGGAGGTATCCACCGCTATTTCCCTGTTGTTATAACCCTGTTGTTAAACTTTGCACACTTTTCAGACGCAGTGTAAATTTCTTATTTTTTTCTTTTTTTTTAAAGTTATTTTTTGGGGTGATTTTTTAAGTATTTATTGATAGGACAGTGGATAGAGTGTTGGAAAGGGGGAGAGAGAGAAATGACATGCGGAAAGGACCACAGGCCGGATTTGAACCCGGGTCCACCGCCTTGGCCATACATGGGCGCTCGCTCTACTGACTGAGCTAACCAGCCGCCGTAAATTTCTTATTTTAAGTGTCTCGTGCTTGGGTGTTGAAAAATGGCTCGCTATCGCCCCCTACAAAGTTGGAAAAATCGACCCCCTGGTTTTTTTTGGGGTTTTTTTATCCAGACAATATAGCTTCAGTTTAGTTTTAGATTTTATTCCGTTTCAGTTTACTAAAAATATGTTTGACTGCTTCTTTTCATTTTAGTTAACTATAATAACCCTGGTTCCAGCACATAACTCCTGCTAAAACCACAAAGACATCATTTCATCTCATTTGTGGAAAGAAAGCCAATAAGGCTTTTAACCAAAACTGTTCAACTATTCCTTTAAACCCCCGACCGACAGAGCCAAAGAGCCAGTCATTCACCTCCTGTAACGACACATTAACAGCTCACTGTGTGCACACACAGCACATTACTGAGCTATTTCATGTCGCTTGTCATTCTCTGTTTTTACAGGGACATACTGTGGAAGTGTCCTTCCTGGCCCTGTGCTCTTGAATAATTCCCAGTATGCAACACTTCTCTTCTCCTCTGACATTAACAGAGCAGGAAGTGGCTTTATCATTAGACATCATGCTGTCCGGGGACACTCTAATCCTGGTGAGAAACACAATACACAATGCCAAACACACACATACAATACACAGGTAACACTCAGGTATATGTAGAGTCCGTCACACACACACACACACTGTCCATACACTTCCGACACGGTTGTGTACCCTCTGCCAGTGGATCTCATATAGTGACCTGGGAGTTGTGAGGATAGATGTCCCATGACACAGTAATGAGCTGCACAAGACACACACAAACACCCTGTGTAGTAGAGTAGAGGATGAACCCAGCGGCTAATAATGTCTCTGCTGTTTTCACTGTGCACATGAGTGTGTGTATTTGTGTTGAACTGGTCTGTCTCCTGTAAAAAATACAGTATAGACCTACGATATAGGATAAGGCTACTCTTCTGTCTTCCACTGTTTGAAGAATCAGAAATGTCTTGTTAACAGCGACACCTGTGGCCGTTATGTCAACGAAAGTCAGCGTCCTGTTGCTCGCGCTTGTGCTCGCTCCACATAGACATGAACGAGCATCGCTCAAAACAGTGAGGAGACACACGTCAGCTAAAAGCACAATATCACTCTATATTTCAGCTGCTTGGCAGTAATGTTAGCTGACCAGACGAAGGTCTCTCCATGAATCAATGCTGATCCTAGTGTTGGCTTTTCCTGCCTCAGCCTCCCGACCGCGGCCGGAGGGAACAGGGGGGACAAGGAGTTTTGGTAGGAGACGATAACGTTTCTCTCTGCGGAGCCCCGTCACTTCACAAGACACGGGAAACCTCTGTTGGTCTGCAGCAGTTATTTCTGCACAAACGTCCACTGTACATTCACTAGATATTCTCAGAGCTAAACTAACTCGTCTGCAGTGTGGAGTCTGCGCGCATGCACATGAGAGTGAAGCGAAAGAGTGAGAACGAGCGCGGTGTGTGAGTGAAGGCAAGCAGGCAGAGGAGCAGAGTACAGCAGAGACTCTGGTCCTGGAGACCAAAGCTACGGTCTCCCCCGCGTCCTCCGACCGCGGCCAACACAGTTTAACAGACGGGCTTCACTAGATACAACCAAGAGGTTTTGGTGCTTCACTGTATTTTGTGTTGGAGTCTGAGTCTGAACAGCGTAGCCACACACAAGCGCACATAGGACACCGACCCGCAATGATTTATACGTGTAAGAAGTTACAAACAGTCCCTTTAAAGTTCACCGTTAAGATATGAAGTGTGTGTGTGTGTGTGTGTGTGTGTGCGTGTGTGTGTGTGTGTGTGTGTGCAATCAGGATGTGGGACAGTTGTTGTAGTTGAGGACCAGACTGCTGTCCACAGCCCAAATTACCCACAATTCTACAGTATTAACTGTGTCCTTCGCTGGGTGGTCTACGCTCCACGGGGTCACGTTGTTAAGGTGATGCACACACTGAATCATGAACGCCTGGAACACTTTCAAACACAAACTCCTCATGAGAAATCAAAGGCTGATGGGGATTTTGTCGCATTGCAGCTGGACTTTGCCGGTTTTGAGCTGGAGGAGTCGGACACATGCTCGTACGATTCCCTCACTGTCCTGGGAGATGTGGAGGGAACAGAGGAGATTGGTAGGGAGTCAGCTAAACAAGCTTCATCCCACCTTTGCCCTGCTTTCTGTATGTCTGTATCTCCGTTCCTCCGTTCCTCTCACTGTCTTTACTACATCCTTTTCTGATTCAAAAATAATGTAACATTACCTGCAGTAAGAGGTGGATTTTGTCATGTTTTGGTAGTGGTGCTGTGCGGTGGCAGTATTCCTCCCCCCGTCCTGTCCTACCACAGCGTCATGGTGCTTCAGTTCACGTCAGACAGCAGCATCGCTCACAGGGGCTTCAGTGCTACGCTGACATTCATCAGCCGTGCAGGTATGTGCATGGTATTAATGTGTGAGAGCTTCGTAGTGAATCAGTCTATATGTGTGTGGATCACCTGTTAACTTACTAAAAGTCCATTGGTCTGGGTTCAGGCTTTCACAACTGTCAAATCTTGGGTCTATTCTAACATGACCTAGTTCAGGGATCAGCAACCGGAGCCACATGCGTCTCTTTAGCCCCTCTCCAGTGGCTCCCTGGGGAATTTTAAAAATGGAAATGAATAACTGTTCTTTGTTTACATTTTCATTTTTATTTATCATTGTTATAGGTCTATGGTACGACGGTACGACGGAGTATTAGGGACACATTGAGGAAAAGAAATAAATCTGAGATTTCGAGAATAAAGTCATAATATTATAAAGTAGTAATTTACGTGTTATTTTCCTTTTCTCTTGTAAAGTTCTGACTTTATTCTCGTAATATTATGACTTTTTTTCGTAACGTTATGACTTTATTTTCGTAATGTTACGACTTTTTTCTCGTAATATTACGACTTTTTCTCGTTAAGTTATGACTTTATTCTCGTAATATTACACAACTTTCTTTCTCTTAAGGTTATGACCTTATTCACGTAACATTATGACTTTTTTTCTCGTAATATTCTGACTTTATTCTGGAAATCTCAGAAGTTTTTTCCCTCAATGTGGCCCTAATACTCCGTAGTACATTGTCTCTTTGGCCCTCACTGCATTAGACTTATATACTATATACTTAGACTATAAACTGTGTTACCTTCATCACAATGATCAAATGTTTGTTTTGTTTTTTTGTTGCCTAAAATGTCTCTTTTGATAGTAAAGGTTGCTGACTCCTGACCTAGCAAAATACCAAAAAGACCTGGTTGAAAAAAAGCTACAGTTGAACTAAAACTGTCTAAGATAAACAAAACAATGGAAAATCTTGTTGTCTTTATTTGCAGGATAATACAGAATTAAGTTTGAATTATGGTTAGTTTGGAATGGGATGGAATGGATTACATTTTACAAACATATATCTTTAAATACCTGCTCTGAATTTGTACTAGTTCACCTTAAAAATATATATAATTCCTCGTAAAAATATTAAAACTACAAGCAAAACTAAGTGAAACCCAAACCCAGACCGGACTAAATTTAAACTCCTACTCAGATCAAATAGACCACTGTATGAAATGAAGACATTGTCTTCCTGTCCTTCCTCTGTATTTCTGCAGACCTTCATGATCAGGACACATCAGGTGTGGAGAGTCGAAGAGACGCTCTGAGAGATCACCGAGATGATTTGGTGGCTAACCAGCGACACGTAACATCACACGGTTGGTGGTTTGTTTGTTCAGTTTTTGCATTCTCTGTGGCCTCATTTGCATTTTGTTGACTGAAGGTTTGAGGATTTAGAAAGAGGGCAGTGACAAGAAACCTGGCTCCCAGGAAAATGTTATGTAAGTGAAGAAAGAGCACTGAACACTGATCTGCTGCGCTGGAGCCGCAGCGATCAACAGCTCCCAGTGGTTCATCCAACTCTCAGAGTGAATGAAGGATCCTCTGTGTCTTCCTGCTCCCTACATGCTCATAAAGCAAAACACTGATGAAATGTGGAGCAGAAAAAGTCTTTTTGTCTGTCCACCAGTTGTGTTATGGGCTCAACAAAGCAGCAAGCGTCACTGGCATTTAGAATGGCAATGGGACATTTAACAGCAGAGCTACAACTGAGGCATTAGAAGCACAATGACAGCCAGTGTTACCCACAGATCATTCAGTACTATTAGTGTTGTCATACGGATCCTCTCCTCTATCTTTATCTCAGTATTTTTTGAGAAATTGTAAATTCTGAAGTGCAGGTTGAGGTATAAAAAAGTCAAGTCAAGTCAATTTTATTTGTAAAGCCCAAAATCACAAATCACAAATTTGCCTCGGGGGGCTTTACAATCTGTACCGGATACGACACCCTCTGTCCTTTATAGTACGACGATAGGGAAAAACGTAACCAAAAAAAAAAACTTTTAACAGGAAAAAAATGTTAGAAACCTCAGGAAGAGCAACAGAGGAGGGATCTCCCTTCCAGGATGGACAGACGTGTAATAGATGTTGTGTGTTCAGAGTAACAACATAATGAAAATACAACATAGACAATCCATATGACAAAAAATAATACATATACTGTGAACATATGTGAGAAGGTGGATCCAGGAGGATGTCAAGCAGCTTCCCGGCGTCGCCAAACAGATAGAGCCAGAGCAACACAACCTCCTCTCCACGCCAAACAGATAGAGCCAGAGCAAAACGACCTCCTCTCCACACCAAATAGATAGAGCCAGAAAAACACAACCTCATCTCCACGCCAGATAGATAGAGTCAGAGCAACACGACCACCTCTCCACGCCAAACAGATAGAGCCAGAGCAACACGACCTCCTTTCCACGCCAAACAGATAGAGCCAGAGCAACACAACCTCATCTCCACGCCAGATAGATAGAGCCAGAACAACACGACCTCCTCTCCACGCCAGATAGATAGAGCCAGAACAACACGACCTCGTCTCCACGCCAGATAGATAGAGCCAGAGCTACACAACCTCCTCTTGACACCAAACAGATAGAGCCAGAGTAACACGACCTCCTCTTGATACCAAACAGGTAGAGCCAGAGCAACACAACCTCCCCTCCACGCCGAATAGATAGAGCCAGAGCCAGAGCAACACGACCTCCTCTCCACCATGGAACCTAGAGAGAGGACCATATTTTTGTTTTTAATTCACAGTTGCTTAGTAATGTAAACGTATGTTACCCATTCCAGAACAAACAAAATCCCACATTGCCGCTGAACATTGGACAACAAATCCTTGTAGAGCTGTGAGGTTTTCCCTTTTCTTTTCAACTGCTTTAAAAGAGAATTAGAGCATCAGTAGCATTAGTAGTTCAGTCTTCCGCTGGTTGACTGTGTTGGATACACTTGTTTGCATGAGAGGGATCATTCTTCTCAATTAACTCTCAGCAAGTAAGATATGAAACTATTGCTTTAATTGATGAAATAGAATATTCTTATGTTTTATTAATATGATCAAATTAGTAAAAGTAAGTGAAAAACTGGAGTTATTAGTAGTTTTGACAATAGCATAAGTGTGGGGTTTTAATGTACCAGACCTACTGATTTAAAAAGCTTTTCCACAAGATCACGGGATATTCCTGCAGATAGTGAATACTGGCACTAAATACCTTTTTTCAGCTACATTAAAGCAGCAGTGGGTAGGAATGGAGCAAATATGATTAAAAAACTTTATTTTTATAAAAACGGTCACTATATCTATGACAGTAGTACATGAGACAGGTAATATGAAAACAATCATGTGCCTCTGTGTCCTCCGGAAAAAGTCTGTGATCTGGCAGCCATGTTGAGATCAGCTGAGGAAATACCAAGCACCGCCCACCAGGCGGAGCAAACTTTCTCATTTTACAGCTCAACAGTACACTACAAGATGATTCTGATAACATTTGAGTAGAGAAATAGGCATTACCGTGACAGAATATTGATTCATATTTGATCAGCGCTGCCTAGTTTGACCGTTTGATCGGAGTTCGCGAGTGATTGACAGCTGCCTCTGTTGAATGAACAGCCAATAGGAACGCTCTCTCTCTGAAATGACCTATGATTGGTCAAAGTCTCCCATCACGGGCTAGATGTTCTAAAGCCTGAAAACAGAGCCATGAGGAGGAGCAGAAGTCTAGTTATCTCTCAGAACACTTGAATTACAATACGATGAAAGGTTATTATGGAATTTTTGCCCAATAATGCCAAAAATATACTGCCTACTGCTGCTTTAAATAAAAGAATTCTGCATCTGCAAAAACTTTTATTAAAGTTCATGTGAGGTCCTCATCCACATCCTCTGGATCCTCTGCTCTGCAACTGCATCTCCAAGCTGTACACACACACACACACACGTACACAGAACACATACGCTAATCATTCAGCACAGAGTTTTCCCCTGTTCAGTTCCTGTACTGTGTTCAGGGTGTTTCTGCTCGTCTTGCTCCAGAGAGACTAAATCCCCCAACAGACTGCAAGAGGTGACAACAAGGCCTGAGAAGCAGGTAGACATGGCTCTGTGCGTGTGTGTGTGTGTGTGTGTGTGTTTGTATCCTCCAGAGAAAGGCCAAGAGGCTTCTCTTTAATTTCCTCCCATTTGCTCTCTAAACTCCTTTCTCGCACTCTTGTATTATCTTTTATTTCGTGCTTCTTTGTAATTTTCTTTTCCTCAATGATTTATTATTAGTCTGTGTTTCTTTATATGAAGTTTTATAACTAGGGACAAAGACCACGCCTCAAACACATCCGATTTCCACAGCACACCTGATCCGTTCACTTCCCCTTTGACTTACCCTTTTCACATGACCCCGTGGCAGACGAGTACAAAAATGAAAAACCACTGACCCTTAAACCATGGACCAGGAGCTCTTTCTTAACCCTTCAGATAGCGATATGTTTGAAGGAGATTAGTGATCTCCTGAAGTCCTCTGCATCTCCCACCATGCTACGCCACTCAGCCACCCACGTTCTCCCGACACTCTCGGCTTCCGTGCTCCGACGACTCCGATGTCGTCGGTCTCTCGCTTTCCAGCCGTAGCCACGGCCGGGTCAGGACGTAACTCATCCTCTCCAAGTTCTCTCTGTTCCAGAGATATATATTATCTTCCCTTATCCCCCTCCCCCAGGCTTCACAAACAACCCCTGAATTTTCCTTGTTTTCCCTATGCACCGAAAATGTACCTAACCATGACCCCAAAACCGAGGTACATACTATAACCATGAATTTTGTGTACCGTTACACCCCTACAGCTCCGCCTGCAGCCAGTTCCATTTTCATCTTCCTCCGCCTATCAGTTTCATTGACCTTGCTCAACTGATACATCCATCTACATGTAATCCTCATATCTCATATCTTGCTCCTCCCCGAATTGCAAGCTGTGTGGCGCACCATCCCGCCCGGCCATAACATGCACCCTCACAGCCCCTCTACCTTGCACCTCAGCTCCTAATAAAGGAAGCTCCCCCCACCGTCCATCACCCCTAAACCAGCCAACACCCAGCCGACCACCCTCGGCCCTCTTCCCAAAGGTGTGCACAAGAGAGGAAGACCGGTCCTCTACCGGGGTGGGAGGATGGTCTGCAATAACTTCAACCACCTAGGATGCAACTCTTCAAGTTGTGTGCACGTGTACGCTAACTAGTATTAAAAGAAATTAAGCAAAAAACAGTAAGATTGCTGTTCAGAGGTAAATTGGTATGTGGCACTCATCCTCCCATTTCCAAAAGCTTTTTTTGTTGTTGTTTAGTTTGAGTTTAGCTAACATGACACCTGAAATCCCAGTTCCAGCCGCTAGAAGTAGTTATAATGCTAACTGTGAGTTCTGACTGTCCCAAACCATCAACAGGCAACATGGGTCAAAAAGCACAGAAGTCCTCCTCACACATTTAACACGAGCATTAGAACAAAGTATAGAGCATAGATGTTGAGATCACAGAACCTCCCTCATGACATCAGCGTGTATGACAGTCCTGCAGTTGAGCATCATCACAGATAAATGCCAGATGTGTAAAACCTCACATTAGATGTCTGCAGACAGTGTGCACAGGCTAAAATGTGTCAGTACAGGATTTAAAGGTCCCATATCATGCTCATTTTCAGGTTCATACTTGTATTTTGTGTTTCTACTAGAACATGTTTACATGCTGTAATGTTCAAAAAAAATGTATTTTCCTCATTCTGTCTGCCTGAATATACTTGTATTTACCCTCTGTCTGAAACGCTCCGTTTTAGTGCATTTCAACGGAATTGCAACGGAATTGCGTTGCTAGGCAACAGCTTGGGTCCATGTTTACTTCCTGTCAGCTGATGTTATTTACATACACTGCAACAGGAAGTTGGGCTGCACGGTGGTGCAGTAGTTAGCACTGGCGCCTCACAGCTAGAGGGTTGCAGGTTCAAATCTGGCTTGGGGCCCTTCTGTGTGGAGTTTGCATGTTCTCCCCGTGTTAGCGTGGGTTTTCTCCGGGTACTCCGGTTTCCTCCCGCAATCCAAAGACATGCAGGTTAGGTTAATTGTTGACTCTAAATTGCCCGTAGGTGTGAATGTCAGTGTGAATGGTTGTCTGTCTCTATGTGTCAGCCCTGTGATGGACTGGCGACCTGTCCAGGGTGTACCCCGCCTTCGCCCAATGTCGGCTGGGATCGGCTCCAGCCCCCCCGCGACCCCTAACGGGATAAGCGGTTGCAGATGGATGGATGGATGGCAACAGGAAGTAAACGGGGACACATTTAGAATGTTTATGTTTAAAACCGTTTAACGGTCTAAATATTGTCTATTTGTGACATCACAAATGGACAGAAATCCTAACAGCTTGTTTCAAACGCACAGTTTCTGAATACGGGCTGTGTGTATTTCTTCGTATATTGAGCATTTTGATAGTTTAACAGTATTTATATAGCACTTAAACCTGCTTTATAATATAAAAGACATGAAAATCTCCCTTTTTACAATATGAGACCTTTAATAAGTATTTATTTACATATGTGTTTCTCTCTCTGAAAAATGGAAAACAAAGTGATTTCAATCCAAAGGAATCATTCAGCTGTCAAACTGTTGAACCTGCTGCAGTCAGAATGAAATATGCAATAAGAATATACAATGCTTATGTTTGGTTTGGATATGTCTAAATTCATTTTGTGATTTACTAAAACAAGAACAAGTTATTATATACAAAAAAAATAAGCCCTAGGCCAAAGAAACACAATCGTTCTGTGTTTTACCAGACTGTCAGAGTGCCAGTGAACACAACACACACTGGGCATCCAGCAGGTACAGATGATTATCACATGATACAGCAATATGTGTTATGGCTACAAAGCCTATCTGTTTCCCCAAACAAGGCTTTATTAATTCTTCTATATCGAGATATTCAACTCTAGAGAACACTTCGGTTTCACTGCCAAATGATTCATTTCTCAGGTTGCTGTGCTTCCCAAACATGTTGGCCTCCTAGTGTTTGATACTTTTTAGATATGTGAAGAACAGGTTGGGAACTACCGCCCTTAATTATGCATGTGATAACCATACCCTTCATACTTCATGAAGATTACATGCTGATATATTGTAAATTATTGGATTTTTCCAGCGAGTCAGTGGTGATTGTTGAGGACATGGTAGACCTCCTAACATCCGCCACCATCACCAGCATCCACAACACAGAGCAACAATGGGCCTTTATCTTATTGTGGTATAAACATTAATGTCCTGTGCCACCGGAGGTGACCTTCCATCTTTCAGTAGAAAACCTCATGAAAGGGAACATCCAGTACAAGATAAGGCCATGCATGTTTGTAGGTGCAGAGCTCCCTCTAGTGGCTGTTTATTGGAAATTGAAGTGAAACCTAATATGAGAACGGTGCTCTTAAGAGTTGGAAATTGTATAAATGTAACGCATTATTGTAGATGATGAGAGGTCATCAGTGTACTGTAGTGGTAATAGAAGGACATCAGTACAAGTCTATTCATAAGACTCTCACTCTTTCTGTAAAATTCTCTGAATAATGTGTGTATGTCTGCCTGTTTTTATTAGGATTCGGATCATGTGTTTTTTTGTTGGACTGGCCCTTTAATTGTTTGCCTTCACACTGGTAGCAGCACTCGGGAACTGGAAACAGGATCACAGCTGTGACAGATGACTTTATGTGCTTAAATAAGGCATGCCTTATATTTCACAGCAGACCGTTTGTCTCTCTCTCGGTAGGAAAAGCACAGGTGTTACCACGTATTTATGATGGTTGCATTCCATTTAGGTGAGCCAGTTCCAGGGTTCTCTTTTCGTGCGTACTCACTGGCTGACACTTAAACCTGCAGTAGGCAGAATGTGTTTGTCATCATTGGGCAAAAATTCCATAATAACCTTTCAGCATATTGTAATTCAAGTGTTCTGAGAGAAAACTAGACTTCTGCTCCTCCTCATGGCTCTGTTTTCAGGCTTTACAACATCTAGCCCCGTGACGGGAGATTTTGACCAATCACAGGTCATTTCAGACGGAGGCAGCTGTCAATCACTCCGACCAAACGGTCAAATTAGGCAGCGCTGATCAAATACGAATCAATATTCTGTTACTGTAATGCCTATTTCTCGCCTCAAACGTTCTCAGAAACATCTTGTAGTGCACGGTTTAGCTGTAAAATGAGAACGTTTGCTCCATCTGGTGAGCGGTGCTTGGTATTTCCTCAGCTGATCTCAACATGGCTGCCAGATCACAAACATTTCTCATGCGTGTTCATGCTGGGAGCTGAGCTGCAGTGTGACTGCTACTGACCACTGAGCAGCTCCAGTGCAGCAGCTGGAGATCAGTGCCTGGCTCAGGGGCACTTTTACAGCAACCGTAAGAGAGCAGAGTGGTACTGATGAACTTGTTGGTCGTTCTCTTGACACAAGTAAAGAAATAAATTACAACAAGCCAGATTGTATCGTAAAAATGAGTTCAGCTGGGGGAACTGCTATATTACAATACTGATTTAAGACAAGTAGCATTTTGGTAGACTGTGATGAAAGTTACTCCAGCACATGAAGGAAATCACCCACTAACGCTGAGATGTGCTCTCAAGGTTCAAAGAAAATGTGGATCCCACACATTACAACAATTTCATGACAAAATATGACACACGGATCAAGTTTACCAGTGTAACATAGTGTGTAAGAGACTTTTGAAATTAGACGTGCATTTTTTGATATTCAGAAATGTTATTCATAATGTGTGATAAGAGAGATAACATACAGGGGCATGGCTCTTTTTTTACAGCATTCCTTACTTAATTCCACATAACTCTGTTGTTTAGTGAACTTGGATGCAGCAGACCCAGGTGTGCAGCAGTCCAGCAGCAGAGCCCTTTCCCAGCAGGCTGATGTGGACCATAAGACCTCAGAGGATCCCAGACTGCATATGGACATGGGCTCAGATGATGAAGACTACAGCGGAGAGTCCTCAGGGCCTTGGTGATAACCAAATAGAAGAAGGCCTTCTAGACGGTAGACAGTATGTGGAATTACACGGGTGGTATGTTGGTGTTTTAAAGCTGCAGTGGGTAGAAATGGAGCAAATATGATTAAAAAACGTTATTTTTTATAAAACGCTATATATCACTATATCCTGACAGTAGTGCATGAGACAGGTAATCTGAAAGAAATCATGTTCCTCTGTGTCCTCCGGTGTCCTCCAGTGCTCCTAACGGCATCTGCAAGAGTTCACATACCGGAGGAAAACAACCAATCAGAGCCGAGCTGGAGTTTGCAGTCTCTGAGCAGTTGTCAATCACTCACAAACTCTGACCAAACGGTCAAACTAGGCAGCGCTGATCAAATATGAATCAATATTATGTTAATTCCTATTTCTCTCCTCAATTGTTTTCAGAAACATCTTGTAGTGTACTGTTTAGCTGTAAAATGCGAAAGTTTGTTGAGAACAGTTGAAGAAATACCAAGCACCGCCCAGCAGCCGGAGCACAGCCAATAGGAACGCTCAATAGGAACGAATGCTGTCTTACTGAGATGACCTGTGATTGGTCAAAGTCTCCCATCACGGGCTAGATTTTTTAAAGCCTGAAAACAGAGCCATGAGGAGGAGCAGAAGTCTAGTTTTCTCTCAGAACACTTGAATTACAATATGCTGAAGGGTCATTTTTTACTACTACTCCTACTGAAGCTTTAAAGGTCCCATATTATGTTCATTTTCAGGTTCATACTTGTATTTTGTGTTTCTACTAGAACATGTTTACATGCTGTAATGTTAAAAAAAAAACTTTATTTTCCTCATACTGTCGGCCTGAATATGCCTGTATTTACCCTCTGTCTTAAACGCTCTGTTTTAGCACATTTCGACGGAATTGCGACGGAAATGCAACAGAATCGCGTTGCTAGGCAACAGCTTGGGTCCATGTGTACTTCCTGTCAGCTGATGACATTCACATCCACTGCAACCAGGAATAAACTGGGACGCATTTAGAATGTTTACGTTTAAATCTGTGTAAAGGGTCTAAATATTGTATATTTGTGACATCACAAATGGACAGAAATCCTGACAGCTTGTTTCTAATGCAGAGTTTCTGAATACGGGCTGTGTGTATTTCTCTGTATATTGAGCGTTTCGATACTTTCACAGTATTTATACAGGACTTGAGCCTGCTTTATAATAAAAAAAACATGAAAATCTCACTTTTTTATAATATGGGACCTTTTTAAGTCCCACTATTGAGCACTGATTAAATAGTTTATAACACTCTGTAATTTAGGCTAGTTATAAACAGATATAAGTGTCAACACTATAACTCCTCCTCCCAGAAGTGGAGGTTGGTGTGCAAACAGATACTAAATGACAATATAGTAAAGCACAGTTATAATAATATAAAAGATATCTTCATAGGAGAAGTTATACTTATAGTTTAGAAGCACTTTACTGAATGTTTGTATACTGCTCACAGTACAAATGCTAAAAAGAGGGACTTAAAGTAAAGTGTCATTATGAGGTGTCTTTCATGTTGGCAGGTGCTTATCATTTATGTAGAGCACTTTACTTTATCTGTCCTAGGCCATGGGATAAAGTCTAAATGATCATAGTTTTTACTGCATGACGATTCTAAAGACACATTTTATGATTGCATCCCTCTAAGATCTCACGGTCCTCTTTGTTTTCAGGACTGTTGAAGTTGTGGGTTACTTGAGGACAGACTTATCATGTATTATATTAACCCTCTGAGACCCACAATAGACCTGTTTTTGTCTTTTTTAGGGGGGTACAGGAGGTCTTTAGGGGGAGATAGCAGGTCAGCAGTAGATGTCACATAGAAGTGGTGTACATCATCTGAAAGCTGGGAACATGAAGATACATTTGAAATGCCGCTAAGCACTGTGTGTCAAGTTGTTCTAGTCATAAATCAGAAATAAACATGAATGAATGAATGAATTATTTAAAATTAATTGTAAAAGTGTATAAGGGTTTAGAACATTATGATAGAAGTTGATGGCCATCCCCATGCTCTGTTATGTCTCATAAATTGTTGCAGCAATGTTTTGGTTGATACCATTTGTTACACAGATTTGCTGCTCAATTTAACCTTTTTTTTTACCACTCAAGAATTGATAAAAAATTAGAAAAAGCCATGCTGTGATTTGGGATCAAAAACTTTTGACATTTGGAGATTTCTGAAAGAATTGCATTTTTTTGGCGATTGGATGGCGAGCACTTGTGTTATGTAAACTGCTAAAAAACAACTTATTGTCAATCTAGCTAGGAAAGCCATCCATCCTCTGAATGCTCTAGGTCTCTAGTCTGATCCATCCATCCTCTGAATGCTCTAGGTCTCTAGTTTGATCCATCCATCCTCTGAATGCTCTAGGTCTCTAGTTTGATCCATCCATCCTCTGAATGCTCTAGGTCTCTAGTTTGATCCATCCATCCTCTGAATGCTCTAGGTCTAGTTTGATCCATCCATCCTCTGAATGCTCTAGGTCTCTAGTTTGATCCAAACTACTTCTCTTCTGACGTTTGTGTTTTTTAAACAGAAAACAAAGGTTTTATATTGTGATATTTGCTGAAAATGACTAAACAATACAGCCAACAGTAGCCTCAGTAAAACCTCCCTCCAGCCAGCTGTCACCTTATTAAGGTGTTTGTAGTGAAATGAGGAGGTATCGTAGGCTATCAGGTAACTCCTCATTTCAACTTCATGAATCAGCCGTTCCTCGTCCGTTGCGGCGCTTTCAAAGCGATCGACAGGAATAAATAAAAACAGGGTGTCTGACGAAAGTTCAGCTCAAAACGGCACGCTGCGCAGCGCTTCGTCGCTTGCAGCCAGTTAGGAGTCGGACGTTCCTCCAATAGAAAACAATGCAATCAAACTGATTTTGACACCTTGTAATATGTAGGCTGCACGCATCCCAATACATTAGCCCTCTCTGCATTATATATATCACATTCCCTCTAGATTTTTTTTTGTGAACCCCCAACCTTAAAGTTCAAACTGCATCTGTGGTTTGTGGCTGTAAAGGTTCATGAGGCTGTGATTATCCTAGAGGTCACCACAGGTCATTTTATACAGTGAGGTCAAATTTTAAAAAATGGTCAAACAATGAAACAATGAAATGTCTCCTATGGGGACTAACATCATCACACATGAATACAGTTGGGCTCATTGGATCCACAAGAGTCTCAGCTTTACAGTGAGACCCAATTTATGTAATGTACGCCGGTGAGTCTCTCCGCCCCTCAGTCGGTGGTGTGACTCCTCTCTGCTCCCTGCTCCTCACTGCTGGAGCTCCACCACTGGGCCATGTAGTGTCATGGTGGGATACATCTTCCTATTGGTGCTTTGGACCTTGTGTCACCTTTCCCCCAGCGGGAAGCCACGCCCCCTTTCAGGGGCCTCTGTGTGTGTGTGTGTGTGTGAGAGACAGTGAGAGAGAGGTGGTGAGAGGTGACTGTGTGGACTCTGGTTTCTGAGGGAGTGAGGAGGAGGAGGAGGAACAGGAGGACTACTTATTACATGTTGAAACTATGGATCAGAGCTTGGTGAGAATTAACTTTCACTTCATTTCCCTTTTTAATTATTCCACTTATTTATCTTTTTCATTGCCTGAAAGTTGCTATAATCCTTAAAGAGTTGCTCAATCTTCCTCAGATTGTGAGATTTGATCGACTCAACATTTCTCTTTCATTCTTTGATGCTGTTTAACTGTAGTGCAGTGTTGATAATGCATGTTACTGTGGTATAATTAAAATGATGGGAAACTATTGCTTTTGCAGAACTACAACCTTGACTGTCAGTTTTGTGCAGTGTATGTCTCCACAATATATGTATGTGATCTTTGTCTTGCAGATAATCGCGGTGGTGGCGGCTGTTTGTGTGGTGGTAGTGAGCGTGCTGTACTTCCTCCTGGGAGAGAAGAAGAAGAAGCTGCCCTTCACTCTGCAGGATCCTGTGGTCAAATACCCCCTTCCCCTGAAAGACAAACAGGTAGACACAAACATTTATCGACATCTCTCAGACGCATTCACATTCAAACCTGATTATACGGTAATTTTGTATTCAACTGCTACAGCAGTTAGAACAATGTTAATCATTTCTTAAGACAGTCATTTTGTTTATCAGTGTGCAAACTGTCATAATGGACTAGAATGAGAATAAGGGTTGGCTCACCCAAACACATTTTCTTACTCACCTCCAGCCATGCAGAGCAGTTCTGAGCTATCTGTCTGAGATTTCTGGCTGTTTTTTTATTTATTTTGATTGTGGTGTTCACAGCATTGAAAAAGTTAGTTTTGAAAAATTTAAAAATGTGCATCTTTTTTCCAGAAACAGTCTCTCTGTTAAAGCATCAGTAGGCCAGATTGGAGCAAATATGATTAAAAAAAGTTATTTTTATAAAACGGTCGCTATATCCTGATAGTAGTACATGAAACAGGTAACCTGAAAAAAAATCATGTGTCTCTGTGTCCTCCGGTGCTCCTAACGGCATCTGCAAGATTTCACAGACCGGAGGAAAACAAGCAGTCAGAGCTGATCTGCTGTCCAGCTGCTGTCTATGAGAGCCGGCTGTCAATCACTCATGAACTCCGACCAAACGGTCAAACTAGGCAGCGCTGATCAAATATGAATCAATATTCTGTTACTGTAATGTCTATTTCTGTCCTCAAACGTTTTCAGAATCATCTTGTAGTGAACGGTTTAGCTGTAAAATGAGAAAGTTTGTGACGCCGCCCTCATTGTGAAATCTGGTGAAGGAACGCCAAGTTCCGGTCACATGACTGGAGCACAGCCAACAGTAACAGAATATTGATTCGTATTTGATCAGCGCTGCCTAGTTTGACCGTTTGGTCAGAGTGATTGACAGCTGCCTCCGTCTGAAATGACCTGTGATTGGTCAAAGTCTCCCGTCACGTGCTAGATGTTCTAAAGTCTGAAAACAGAGCCATGAGGAGGAGTAGAAGTCTAGTTTTCTCTCAGAACACTTGAATTACAATATGCTGAAAGGTCAACATGGGATTTTTGCCCAATGATGCCAAAAACATACTGCCTACTGCAGGTTTAATCTGGATAATCCACAGATCACGTTGTCACAAATTCCCATTGGAACAACTTTCTGTCCCTATGAAAAGTAGAAACAGTTACATTCTATAATGCTGCTTAAATCAATGCTCTGTTCCTATTTCAATTTTAATTTACTCAGCATGTTCCCCTACAGGGCTCATTAAGATTTCATATTTACATATCTATCTGTAGCTTGAAGCCACCTCCATTTACAGTACATTAGGTACTGTATAAAGACCACCCAGTCTCAGGACATTTGTTTTGCAAGCTGTGATACTGAACTATTTCTGTTCTCTTTGTTTTTGTATTTGTGTCCTTGTACAGGAAATCAGCCATGACACAAAGAAATTTCGGTTTGGCCTTCCATCTGTAACTCATGTCCTTGGACTGCCAGTAGGTACTGAAACAGCCCTCGTCTCTCCTCTCCTCGGGTTTAATTCTTTGCTCTTGTTAAGATTTTCTGTCAGTGCTTTAAGATGAAGTTTCAGAGCGTTCACACACTCATATCTGAGCAGCAGTTGCACCTCTTCTTATGGATCGCCATCACTTCAGGCCGTATGCGTGCCAAGTGTCTTGATCTTTTGAGTCTAAGTATCTTATATAATATATGGCAATAAATAAGAACACAAGATGAGATCACTTACTCTGTTTGTAATATGATTGAACTGCAGCACATCAAAGGATATAGGTGATATACAGTATATATAGGTATCAGAGAAGGACAGTCCTCATACTCCTCCAATGATTCAGCATCTTCCCCATCCTCTTATTCCCTCAAATCCACCCCGTCTCCTCCTCCCGTCTGCCCACTGCACCAGGTCAGCACGTGTACCTGTCGGCCAGGGTCAACGGCAGTCTGGTGGTCAGAGCCTACACTCCAGTATCCAGTGATGAGGACCAGGGACATGTCGACCTCGTGGTCAAGGTGATTCACATTACTGATATGACACTAAGTTGGCCCATAGGTTGACTGCAGAGGGTTCTGGGTGGGTTATTTGGGTTGTTGTAGGTATCAGCTATCTTTTCCTATGAAAAAGGGTTGTAATATCAGTAACAGTTTATAAGTAATTTAATGATGCTTGACATACATGGATTGTGTGCTCTGCAGCTCTTTACCCCTCCTTTGAAGACAGGCTGATGAACTAAAGAGATAAAAAAGACAGATCAAGTGTCATGCTACAAGAGGATACATAGCAGCCAGAGTTTTAAAGTTATAGCCACTAGCTGGGCAACGTAGTGGAGCATTTAGCACCTAAAGAGACCAAAACAATGCTAAAAGGAGAATGGATATTGGACTTATATTGGCAAGGAAACATGAATCCAAAGGAATGCTAATGTTGCTCGATGTCTGCACAATGTGTAAATAAACTTTGCTAACACGTTAGCAATATCAGCTTTATCGGGTAATAATAAGCCAATGATGTAATGTTTACAAAAGAATCAATTCATACAGGTTTAAAGGTCCCATATCGTGCTCATTTTCAGGATCATACTTGTATTTTGTGTTTCTTCTCGAACATGTTTACATGCTGTAATGTTCTAAAAACCTTTTTTTCCCTCATACTGTCTGCTTGAATATACCTGTATTCACCCTCCGTCTGAAACACTCCGTTTTAGTGCATTTCAATAGAATTGCAACGGAATTGCGTTGCTAGGCAACAGTTTGGGTCTATGTTTACTTTCTGTCAGCTGATTTTATTCACATACACTGCAACAGGAAATAAACTGGGACACATTTAGTATGTTTTTGTTTAAAACAGTGGAATGGTATAAATATTGTATATTTGTGACATCACAAATGGACAGAAATCCTGACGGCTTGTTTCAAACGCACAATTTTTGAATACGAGCTGTGTGTATTCCTCTGTGTATTGAGCGTTTTGATAGTTTAACAGTATTTATATATCACTTAAACCTGCTTTATAATGTAAAAGACCTGAAAATCTCACTTTTTACAATATGGGACCTTTAACTAGATGCTTTTATATTTATATCAACAAACATTAGCCAGACTCAGGTGCCTTACTATTGTCTTGTTAGCAGGATAAACTATGCTAACAATGCTAAGAGGTGATCTTAATGCCCCGTAGAGGCAACGATGAGCCAAAGCCGATTCAACTTGTTGTTTTTTTGTGACTGCAGGTGTACTACAAGAACTGCCACCCGTCCTTCCCAGAGGGAGGGAAGATGTCTCAGTACCTGGACAACATGGCTATTGGAGACACCATTGACTTCAGAGGACCCAGTGGACTGCTGGTGTACAAGGGAAATGGTTAGGGATGCACCGAACTGACTTTTTCAGTCCCTATACCAATAGCGATACCTGGGCTTTGGGTATCGGCCGATACGGAGTGCCGATCTGATACCGGTGTTTTAATTAATGAGCTGTATGCCTCACTGTGTGGGATCATTCTTTTATGTGTAAGGCAACATCAGGCTGGACTTAAACGTTGCTTTCCTACATTTGTAAAACAAAATGTTACAAATAAATACATAGATATACATTTAGGGAACTGTTATTTATTATTAAAATAATCAATTGTACACCAGCAACCTGGCAAAAAATTGCAATTACAATTATGTAAACCTTTTTAATGCAGCAACAAATTGGTAAAACTTAAACAGGAATTAAAATTCCAATATATAATATATATAGTATAGAATTGAATTTAATAGATTGGCCCCCATCACCGATATCCAATCCAGCTATTTGAGTCAGAATCAGCCCGATATCCGTAGAAATGGTATGGTGTGTGTGGAAAGACAAGAGAGAAAGAATAATAAAGAAAGTCAGCAGCAGATGTCACTGTGGTTCAACAGAAGGCTGATACGTACAGTACTAATGCTGAGCCTCACTCCTCTCCTGCAGGTCAGTTCTCCATCCGACCAGACAAGAAGTCAGAGCCGAAGGTTCGGAAGATCAAGCATGTTGGAATGATCGCTGGTGGAACAGGTTCATTGACATTTATCTACACTCTCAATCGCTCTGATGTACATGCATGCATTTACTGATACTGATGGAGAGCATCACAGAGGCTCTGCAGCCTGGGATCTGTTTGAGGGAGATATGAAGTGATTCCCTGAAGTGTGCTCATTGATATTAATACTTACCAGCTGTATAACTGGATTGTATATGTGTGTTGAGAGTGGGAGAAGAACAGCTCTACAAATCTGTTGTGACTTTTCTCTCTTATAACATAGAGTACGTGTAAAGCTGTAATGTAGGACCATCTGATGATATTGTCTCTGTCTCACTGGAGACAAAATCATTATTGAACAATTAGAAAAGGTGACATTAGATCTCCCCATAATAGCCATCCTCTGAGACTAATATCAGTGTCTTTTACCATCACAGGCATCACTCCTATGCTGCAGTTAATCCGCAGCATCACAGCAGACCCCGGTGACAGCACCAAGTGCTCTCTCATATTTGCCAACCAGGTCAGCTCTGTGTATATTGTTTTGGGAGATCTTTCCTTGTCTCATTTTAAAAAAGTTCATAAATGGGAAATAACATCTCTCTCTCTGCCTCACTCTCTCAGACTGAGAAAGACATCCTACTGAGGGAGGAGCTGGAGGAGGTGAAGAAGAACCATCCTGATCGAGTTCAGCTGTGGTTCACACTGGACAAACCTCCGCAGGGTAAGGCAGCACATCTTCAACTATAAGGACCCAACGACAGGGGGCCTGCAGGGCCCTACTCAGTATGAGCTGCCCTGGGTTTTAAAAGTGCCCCCTGGAGCATTTTAACATTCAGAACAGCAGTCTTTCTATTTCTTAAAAAAACATTAATAATATTACCTCTGACCAAAGAAGCATCAGACTGTATGTGTAATGGGGCAAAAAACACGGCTACATTTTAATTAAATTTTTTTAAATTTGAAAGTAGCGATGTATAATGTGAAAGTGGTCTCTGGTAGTGATGAACCCACAGAGAATTATCACCAGACTCTTTCAGCATGTTTCAGTTCATTGTTTGGTTCAGTCCCACTGCTCTCAATAATCTCATTTCCAGCATCAGGCATCTAATAAACCCACTGTGTGCTGCCTGGCCAGCACCAAACCACAGACAGACAGAGGCCCTGTTCAGACCTGGTATTAACATGCGTCCTCAGTGATCCGATCACAAGTGGACAGCTTTAAGTACAGGTGTGAATGCACTCAAGACGCATTGAGATCAGATCGTTCAGACCACATTCAGAGGTGGTCTGGGCCACATGTGACCTCATTCTTTTAGCAGTGTGTAGTGAATGTGTCCTGGGCCACATTAAAGCTGAGAGTAGGTGAGATTGGAGCAAATCTGATTAAAAAAAGTATTTTTTATAAAACTGTTGCTATATCGTGACAGTACTACATGAAACAGGTAATCCTGAAAAAAATCATGTTCCTCCGGTGTCCTCCGGTGTCCTCCGATGTCCTCCGGGCTCCTAACGGTTCGCTCCCGGACGGTGAACTGGGGACTCCCGTCAACGAATATCTGTTGTGCTCCTGCAGCTGGTACACCGCTGCATGCGAGGCACAAATCTTGTCGGTTAACGGTTAATAATCGGTTAACGAGGGTCAGTTATCGGTTAAGACATTTTTTCAAAATGAGCATCCTTAATCACTTCCCATAATGTGTGATCTGTTGCAAACATATTCCATGACTAATGTATCACGTGTTATCATAAAGGACATACAGTACATGTGAGTATTAGTGCATCAGTGAGTAATAAATCCGTCTGAAAGCCCGGCCCTGTGCTTTCACTGCTGAATATTCAGAGTGGGGAACCGAACAAAGACTCCTCAGCTGCAGGAAAATCTCTACAGGCTGAGGATGGAGATAGTTCCAACAAGGTATTACAGTAGCTTAGCATCACGTCTTCCTTTGCATAATCCTTAAAGCAAGCAGAAGTTAATGAGCATAATGTTGTTACATAATCTCTGTTGGGAAGGCCTCGTCTTTCATTAGTTCCACACAGAATAGAACCACATGGGCCCTTGATCATTATTCATCAAGAGAAGTGGACTCGCTCTTTGTTAGCGGTGTCATTGGTTGGTCGCCTTGGAGGGAGAGATGACTATCTGGGACAACCAGCTGAAATCTTCTCCTGGAGAAAATAACATTAACCCTTTCTTTGAATGTCCTGTCTCTGATATCTTAGAAGAAGAGATCCTCTCTTTGGTTCTGTCCCCCCTTCACCATTGGGCATCCCTCTGCTGAGAAGAAACACATATTAAAATGCAACTGTTGAATATTAGTATTTAGAGATTAAGTGAAAAAAGACAGGCTTCTCTGGTGAATAAACCATATTTATAAACCGTATTATGTCAGCACAGAAGCACGATGGAAGTACGTGTTTTTATTCTGAATTTTCCCAGCTATATAAAAAGATAAGATGTTGAGCTGCAAAATCTGTTTCTCTGAAGTTGAAGGTTGGTCTTTCTTTCTCTCTCTTGTCTCGTCCTCAAGATTGGAGCTACAGTTCAGGGTTTGTGACCCGTGACATGATCAAGGACCACCTCCCTGCTCCGTCTACTGACGTCCTTCTTGTCCTGTGCGGTCCTCCACCAATGATCCAGAACGCCTGTCTGCCAAATCTGGACAAGCTGGGACACAGAACAGAAAACATTTTTGCATACTAGTGTTGTGATTGACTACAAAACGTGTTTATTCCCTGTAATCATCCAGTCACTAAACCAACCATCACTGTCTGAACAACGTTAACATTCTAGTACCATCGTGGTTTTCATTTAAGCGTGTGTGATTTTGATGTCAGTGACTCTAGAACAGAGGTCAGCAACCTTTACTATCAAAAGAGCCATTTAGGCAAAAAAAATAAAATAATCTGTCTGGAGCTGCAAAACATTTGATCATTGTGATGAAGGTAACACAGTTCATAGTCTAAGTATATAGGATAAAGTCTAATGCAGTGAGGACCAAAGTGCAAATGTACTACGGAGTATTAGGGCCACATTGAGGGGAAAAAAACATCTGAGATTTCCAGAATAAAGTCATAACATTACGAGAAAAAAGAAAATAACATGTAAAATTACTACTTTATAATATTTTGAATTTATTCTCATGATAATACGGCTTTTTTTTCTCATAAACCTCTGACTTTATTCTCGTAATATTATGACTTTATTGTCTAAATCTCCGATTTATTTTATTTCCTCAATGTGACCCTAATACTCCGTCGTACCGTCGTACCATTGACCTACAACAATGATAAATAAAAATGAAAACGTAGACAAAAAACAGTTATTCATTTGCATTTTTAAAACTCCACAGGGAGCCACTGGAGAGGAGCTAAAGAGACGCATGTGGCTTCGGAGCCGCAGGTTGCTGACCCCTGCTCTAGAACAAGTGAACAAAGCTGTACCATAAAATGGCTACGTAATTGCCATCAAAATGAGCCAGTAACATCACTATAGAAATAAACACTATAAACAGCATTTCATCCAATGTCCTCTGTGATTACCTTTTGTACAATCGTCAGTCACTTTTAAAATTAATCTTTTTTCGACGACTTTTTTCTCGTAAAGTTTATTCTCGTAATATTACAAATTTTTCTTGTAAAGATATGACTTTATTCTCGTAATATTACGACTTTTTTCTCGTAAAGTTATGACTTTATTCTCGTAATATTACGACTTTTTTCTCATAAAGTTACGACTTTATTCTCATAATATTACCACTTTTTTCTCGTAATATTATGACTTTATTCTGGAAATTTTAAATTTGTTTCCCCTCAATGTGGCCCTAATACTCCGTAGCACATTTGCACTTTGGCCCTCAATGCATTAGACTTATATCCTATATACTTAGACTATAAACTGTGTTACCTTCATCACAATGCTCAAATGTTTTGCGTCTCCAGACAGTTTTTTTGGTTGTTTTTTTGCCTAAAATGTCTCTTTTGATAGTAAAGGTTGCTGACCCCTGGTATAGAATAAGAGGTGCTACAAGCTCTGAACATGTTTCTGATTGACTACATCTGTAAAAGAATGTATATTTAAAATGTATTTGGTATATTGTGATTGTGATTATTTCTTGTGAAATGTAATTATTCATTAATATGTAATTTAGCTTTGGCAATAATGTAACCTGAACATTCATGCCAATAAAGCTTATTTGAATTTGAGTGGTTGACATGATTTTGTTAATACTGTAGAGTAGAGCTAACATTTCCGACATACCATGAATGCATCACCGGAAGATGGGCGTGTTCCTCTTCAGCAACATGTCGGCGTAGGACTTCTTATTAAACTTTACAGTGAATATTTACTACATTTAGACGTCTAGTGGTTATCAGCTGGAGGAACATGGTGTGTGAGCGCAGCGCAGACTTAGTTAAACCTGCTCACTATGGTTTATTCACTCAGTGTCTGGTTTTAGTGTTGATCAGCCTGAACTTCCCGGTTTGTGACTGTGAAGACATCAGTCCAGAGACATGTCTGATCTGGGGTCCAGGTCTGAACCCGGACTCAGTCGTACCGGTCCGTTACTTCTTTATCCAGGCGGTCAACTCAGCCGGAGACAACCTGACTTTATCTCCAGGTAAATACCCCACTAACACCTTACTAACACCTTACTAACACATTACTAACACCTTACTAACACCCACTATGAGCTACAGGTGTTCAACAGATCACTGCACGCTGGAGCGGCTGCTGCTGATGGCTAAAGCTAGCTCATTGAAACTAACGATGCTGATGTGGGAACATGTTTTTTGTACATGATCAACAGATGTAGACTACATTCATCAATAGTGTATTCGTGTAATTATCGCGAGATCTGATGAGTAAACTAGAACTAATGTCTCACTCAGATTTAGTGCTCATTGCCACATAATCCTGAAAAAGTCTCTGGTGTCTGTACCGTTACTGTAACTACAGCCGGTCATCATGGACCCGGGCCAGGCTGCAGCAGCAGGTCATCGTGGACCCGGGTCAGGCTGCAGCAGCGGATCATCATGGATTCGGGTCAGGCTGCAGCAGCGGATCATCGTGGATCCGGGCCAGGCTGCAGCAGCAGGTCATCGTGGATCCGGGTCAGGCTGCAGCAGCGGATCATCATGGATCCGGGCCAGGCTGCAGCAGCAGGTCATCGTGGATCCGGGCCAGGCTGCTGCAGCGGGTCATCATGGACCCGGGTCAGGCTGCAGCAGCGGATCATCATGGATCCGGGTCAGGCTGCAGCAGCAGGTCATCGTGGATCCGGGCCAGGCTGCTGCAGCGGGTCATCATGGACCCGGGTCAGGCTGCAGCAGCGGATCATCATGGATCCGGGTCAGGCTGCAGCAGCAGGTCATCGTGGATCCGGGTCAGGCTGCTGCAGGGGGTCATCGTGGATCCGGGCCAGGCTGCAGCAGCGGGTCATCGTGGATCCGGGCCAGGTTGCAGCAGAGGGTCATCGTGGATCCGAGCCAGGCTGCAGCAGCGGGTCATCGTGTATCCGGGTTAGGCTGCAGCAGCGGGTCATCGTGGATCCGGGCCAGGCTGCAGCAACGGCTCATCATGGATCCGGGCCAGGCTGCAGCTGCGGGTCATCGTTGATCCGGGTCAGGCTGCAGCAGCAGGTCATCGTGGATCCGGGCCAGGCTGCAGCTGCGGGTCATCGTGGATCCGGGCCAGGCTGCTGCAGCGGGTCATCGTGGATCCAGGTCAGGCTGCAGCTGCGGGTCATCGTGGATCCGGGTCAGGCTGCAGCAGCGGGTCATCGTGGATACGGGCCAGGCTGCTGCAGCGGGTCATCGTGGATCCGGGTTAGGCTGCTGCAGCAGGTCATCGTGGATCAGGGTTAGGCTGCAGCAGCGGGTCATCGTGGATCCGGGTTAGGCTGCAGCAGCGGGTCATCGTGGATCCGGGTTAGGCTGCTGCAGCGGGTCATCGTGGATCCGGGTTAGGCTGCTGCAGCGGGTCATCGTGGATCCGGGTTAGGCTGCAGCAGCGGGTTGTCGTGGATCCGGACCAGTTCTGCTGGCTCTTTACACAATGTAATGGACGGCTTTAATTCAGCACTGCAGGAAGATTAATTCACGACACTTAAATGTTCTTCACATGTTTTTTTAGGTCAAGACACATTTAAAGTGAGGATCAGTCCGCTGGACAAGATGGAGCACATCCGTATCCACGTCCCTCCACCTCTGGACAGAGGAGACGGGTCCTTCATCATCCGGTACCGGCTCTACGGCTCTGTGGTGAAGGGCCTGAAGGTTGAAGTCCTCCACCAAGAGGCTTCTGTTGCCAAGTCCCCCTACACCATCCAAGGTCTGTGTTGTGTCATGCATTAATAAACACCGGCACAGGTTCATTACTCAACTCAAATTATTATTGTCCAAAATTAATGCTGCTTTTAAATCTGTACAATACTCAACACCCTCTGACCATTAAACCCTCAATTCAGACTAGAAAACAGGAAAGCAGGCCTCAGGAAGGATTTGTGAAAAGTTAGTCTGAGATGAGGTAAACTCTGACTTAGTTAAGCCTGATATGAGGGAAACTCTGAGTCAGTTAAGCCTGAGATGAGGTAACACGTAGATCAATGAATAATGATCTCTATCACTCATGATGTGATTGGTCACACTGCTGGAACATAATTCCTCTAATATTGTAGATTGTTAATATTTGTGAGAGATGCTGGATGGGGGTGCAGCTGCAGAAAGGAGTTAGAGAGTGAGTTTTTATTAAATAGGCTGCGTATAGTCTGAACGGGTTTTAACAGCATTTCACTGACTCCAAATGGATGTCTACAATTTAACATCTACTCTATTCAACCTTTAAATCACCAAACACATAATTACTGGATCAGACTGTGAGCTCACGTCTCTATGTTTAGACCCCTGTGTTTTCTTAATGGACAACACTGAATAAAACATTGATTGTATGATTGACACTTTTCCCCGCTCTGACTTTTTTATTGATAAATGTGCACAGTCGGCACATGAATTAATATCACCACGTCCACTGGATTAGGCTCTGCCCCTTATTTACCTGTTGCCATGGTGAATTGTAGTATCAGAGCTCTATTGATGATGGCTTTTTATTAGGGGTGTAACGATACGTTTTTACAACGATACAGTACGATACGATTTCTATGGTTTCGATACGATTCAAGGACGATATTTGGCTCATCTAGAGCGATACGATATTTGAAATCGATACAGTAACTTTTTTTGCCAAAAATTCAATCAGTGTGACTGAAATAAATATGTGATACTGGACAAAGCAGGTCAGGATTCTTCAACGTTTTTCTTGTAATGGAATCAGGGATAAATTAATTATGGATATAAACAAGTAAACAATGATTAATGGCAAATACATACACCTTTTATTAGAAAATAATAAAAAGTGCAACTGCAGGACCCGCTGCTTCAGTTCTCAAGATACAAGGCAGTGCAATATTTAACAAGAAATAAACTGGGAAAACAAAGTTTGGAAACTTGTGTTTGGTGGATTATTTCTCTGTTGTTACAATGCTAATTGGCATTGTATTTTACATGGTTGGAAAGCCTGTTTATTTACCTTCACAATGATGTCCAACTTGTAAGGATCATGCATTTGTGGGATGAGCAGCACAGCTGATCATGTGGGTAGCGCCCAAGAAAAATGTTCCAAAATGCTCTGCCAATGGTAAACAGTGTATTCTCATAAGGCTACCAGGAAGCCTGCAATGACTGTTCTTCACCGTCAGGCCCGTTGGCGCTGGTGTCGACAACAAAGACAATGGAACCTGAACATGTGGGGGAATGTCATGTTCAGTGATGAGTCCAGGTTCTGTCTGCCAAAGTTGGACGGCAGGGTGAAAGTATGGAGACGATGTGGAGAACGCTATGCTACAAATGGAGTAACAGCTTTTGGTGGGGGCAGTGTCATGGTGTGGGGCGGCACACACATAATCAGCTGTGCTGCTCATCCCACAAATGCATGATCCTTACAAGTTGGACATCATTGTGAAGGTAAATAAAAAGGCTTTCCAACCATGTAAAATACAATGACCATTAGCATTTTAACAGCGGAGAAATAATCGACCAGACACAAGTTTCTGAACTTTTTTTCCCAGTTTATATCTAGAACATGCATCATTAATTCAGTAAAAATGTGATGCAGGAAACAGTAGATGGAACAATGCCACCTTGCTTTGACCTGCTGTGTCTCCCCTCATCTAACGCAGAGTGTCATGTTTAACGCTCAGGTCCAGTGTATCATGAATACTGCGACTGCCCAGAGCCCGATGCCTCCGTGTGGCAGAGCGTCATGCGGTGTCCCGCCGAGGAACCCCAAATTCTGTCTGAC
Organism: Sebastes umbrosus; assembly: GCF_015220745.1. Classification (NCBI taxonomy): domain Eukaryota; kingdom Metazoa; phylum Chordata; class Actinopteri; order Perciformes; family Sebastidae; genus Sebastes; species Sebastes umbrosus. Next base: position 36,578,129 of record NC_051272.1, on the reverse strand, counting down.
TTCGAAGCTTTTCCGATGGTCGACCTGCAGCGTCTCAGACAGGAAGCACCTCACAGATTCATCAACAGAGGAGGTCTCATTCACTACGCCATCATCGACAACCAGCTGTACCGCCGCACTCTGGGAAAATATACCGACTTCAAGATGTTCTCTGATGAAATGCTGCTCTCTCTGACCAGAAAGGTGAGGTTGTGTGTGAGTTCTAGGAGGAGGTTAAAGGATCATACTGGGGTTTTTGTCACATTTACTACATGCAGTATCTTCATATTACTGCCGAGAGACTGCACTGCGTGGCATCATTTCAATCTCCCGGGATCTTTCATTTTGCTGTTGAAGGTGAGGGTGCCCGACGTGGAGTTTTACATCAATGTTGGTGACTGGCCGTTAGAGACGAGGAGGACGGATCCTGTTCCGGTGTTGTCGTGGTGTGGCTCTCTAGACACGCGGGACATTGTCCTCCCCACCTACGAGGTTACACACTCCACCCTGGAGACCATGAGAGGTGTCACCAATGACCTGCTGTCTATCCAGGGAAACACCGGTAACACACACACACACACACACACACACACACTCCTCAGCCACTGTGAGGCCTGCTGTGGTGACGCTCCGTTTCTCGAATCGCACCACCACGCTAACAGAATGCATTGCGCGGCTGCTTACATAGACAATGAATAGGAAGCGTGGAAGTACGTGTGGTCACGTACCATCAGTCAGCTCTCCTCTTTAAATCCAACTCACTGTGAATAACAAGTTCCAAAACTAAAAAGGACAAAAGCATGTTTTTATTTTACATTTAAATGTTAGTCTCCCCCCCAAAAAAACAATCTAGCAAACTATTTGTAGCTAACAGCTGCTAAATTTATGGAGACTCTTATTTGTACGTAACTATTTATTTGGGGCAGGCTGTGGCTCAGAGGGTAGAGCAGGTTGTCCATCAATCGGAAGGACAGTGGTTCGATCCCCGGCTGCTCCGGGTCACATGTCGATGTGTCCTTGAGCCACTTAATCCCAAATTGCTCCCGAAGGCTGAGCCATCTGTGTATGAGTATTGAGATTAGATCCTGATGGGCAAAGTTGGCACCTTAGCAGCCTCTGCCATCAGTGTATGAATGCTGACATATAGTGTACATTCTATCACTTAGGAACTCATACTCTCACATTTTTGGGGTAACATTTGGACCACTTTTTCCAGGGCCTCCATGGATTAATAAAACCGATCGGGCGTTTTTCCGTGGCCGGGACAGTCGAGAGGAGCGTCTTCACCTGGTCTCTCTGTCCAAGAAAAACCCTGAGCTGCTGGATGCAGGCATCACAGGATGGTTCTTCTTCAGAGACCGGGAGAAACATGTCGGCAAAGTACCGCTTGTTGGATTCTTCGACTTCTTCAAGGTGAGGAAAGATTTAGAAATAAATGAATATTTTATTCTAATTCTTTTTTTTCATTTTAGAAGTCGAACCTCAGCTCCTATGAAAAAGTCTATAATAAACTGTGTAGCCAAAATACAGACACTCAGACCCTTAATGACAAAAATATCCCCATTGAAACCCGTTAAAACCACAGTGTTTGATCCCACGACCATTACAGCCCTGGTGTCCAAATTGTACTTTTTATTATTTTCCACCAGATTGAGCCATTTCCTCCTGGTTCTCCTACGGGGCTAATACATGCTATTTTCCTGGTTTCCATTAGGGGCACTGCTGCCGTATTATTGTTCTGAAAATGAATGAATAGTTGCTAGGTCTGATCTTTAACTCAGTGAAGTGGAAAATAATATTAATATATCACTTTATGGCAGTTTTTTGACATGGACATTTTGTCGTCTAAAGACATCAGAGCAACTTTTTTAAAGGGATGCACAAGGGTTAAGGTCACACCATCATAAACAACACAATTACAAACATTTAAGAAACACTTGATGTGTTTTCCCTCTCTTTTAGTACAAGTACCAGGTGAACGTGGACGGAACAGTGGCAGCGTATCGGTTTCCTTACTTGATGCTCGGGAACAGTCTGGTTCTGAAGCAGGACTCGCAGTATTATGAATATTTCTACAGCCGTCTGAAAGCAGGCACTCATTATGTTCCCGTGAAGAGAAACCTGTCGGACCTTTTGGAGAAAGTCCAATGGGCCAGAGAGAACGACGTCGAAGCACAGGAAATCGCCAGGGCGGGTCAGACGGCGGTCCGAGAGCTGCTGCAGCCCAGCAGACTGTACTGTTACTACTACAGAGTGATGCACATGTACTCGGAGCGGCAGACGGGACAGCCGACGCGGCACGCTGACATGGAACTGGTGACTCAGCTGGATGACCACACTGCTGCGTGTACATGTGAGCGTAAAATCCACAAAGAAGAAACCGATATGAAGGATGAACTATGATGGAGTCGGTCTTTAGTCTTTAATTAACTGTAACTTTTTCTCTGAAACATTCCTGGCATATAAAGAGTAAAGGGAACTGAATGTTCCTGATCCTCACATGAAAATGTGAATTTCACATTTTTTACAATTAAGTATTACTATTATAATTTGTGTTTTGATAAAGGAGGTTGTGCTTCAACAGTTGGATACATGGGGGAGTGCAGGACCCAAATAAGTTGTGCTTTTATTTTGGATGGTAAGTGAAGTTTTAAGAATGATTTAAAGGTCCAATGTGTAGGATTTAGGAGGAGCTATAGACAAATCTGATGAAATACCGGAAGAAACCAAGTCGCCATTACTGCTGTGGCATCTCCCTACAATACGTGTTTGAATGTGAGCTGTCAGCTAAGTTACCGCTGCTTAGCTAAAGTAGCTAACGTCAGTGGGCTAAAGACACTGTCTAGGAGCTGCGGTGGTCCCACAGAATAAATGAACTCAATCAACAAACTGTGGCATTATTGTGAAATATAACGTTAGTTGCTCTAACTATGGCAACCTAAGAAACACAAAGTAAACATCATTAACTGGTCGGCATCACAAACACAACTAACCGCGTTAACCGGTGACTCTCAGCCGAATGCGTTGTGGTTGCTCGTAGTGACGGCAGCTGTGTCCTCGTAAAAGCCTTCAATTTGACTTTAAAGGCAGGGTGGGCGATCTTGAGAAACTAGCAAGAGTACACTAGATTTTTAAAAATGATCCAACTTGAAATCCCAGCTCAGTGTTGCCAACTCGTTTCCAATAAAAGTAGCTAGCAGCGTCAGCTCCAATAGTCCCGAAATCTAGAGAGAAAGTCTCCAAGTCATCAACACTGACAGTCCATCCCTTCAGACCTCCCTCCAAAGCCACGCCCAAAACCCCAGAAAGAGGGCCGGTCGTCGATCCCGACTTTTATGGTGGCCAAACGGCGGCACTGCATCTTCCGTGTCTGTCACGTGATGCATCGGGCCCAAAAAGACTTTTTCCCACAGACTTACATTGGGAAAGAGACAGGTAGATAGACAGGGAGGTAGCCCGTCCAATCACAAAATCATGAAATCATTAAACGGGTTTATTACAGTCCTGCGACAGCCACAGATGGCAGATTTTTGATCTTTTATTTTTTGTCAGATCATTTGATTTATTGATTATTATTGATTTATTAAGTTTCTAAAATCTTAATCAACCCTACCTTTAATTAATTTTAAATACATACTTCTCTGTGTCCATTATCTACTCCAACCATTTATGTAAGTTATTACGAGCAACCACGGTAGCATTCAGATGAAAGTCACCAGTTAATACGGGTAGCAGACAGTGAGTCATGTCGCGCTGCACATCGTGGAACACACAAAGCGGTCGCTGGATTTGTCTATTAGCAGAAATGGAATATAGTATTCATGACTATGTTTTGGTGTATAATCACCTGAAACTAAGAATGGTTGTGTTTTCTTTAGCTTAGAATGAGCCCTTCATATCTAAGTAGGGAGCGGTTTCTCTTCAGTCCGCCATGTTGCTCCGCCAAAGTACCAAACACTGGCTCTAGATGGCCTTTCCCGCTTTTACGTTTATCTGAAGGCCACCGCAGTTCTCTGACCCGCTTATTTAACTGCGGTAAAGTGAGCTGCAGAGTGAAAAACTGCGGCACCGCCAGGCGGACTTCCGTTGCTCCTAAAGTAGTGTTATTATGGTATGGATGTCCTCTGAGCGAGGCCAATGGCGTTACCACGGTTTTGCACTCGGCGGCTCACGTTACCGCAGTCTTGGAGATGCCACTTAATCCTAAACACAGTAACTTTAAAATAAAAACTCTGTCCTCAGCCGTTTCAAGACAAGGCTGCAGGACTCTTAGTTTTCAGTAGGGTGTCGTGTTGTTTTTTGTACCTTTTGTAAAGTCCTTGTTAGTAATGCAAGAAAATTACTGTTTTGTTATGTGCCTTTGCATTGGATATTTGAACACAGTATTATTTTAAAATAAATACGATTTAAATAAATAGTATTCTTCACAGTTTAATGGAAAGATAATGAACTTTTAGTTATATTTTGTACGAGACAGATCTTTGCAGTCACCGCTCAATCAGAAGGGTTGCAATCACACTATAAAACAGCAGCACACACACTGCTCATCTCCCTTCACCTGTCACAGCAGAGGAGGTTGCTCTGTTTTTGAGAGGTACAATTACCTTGTACGTGAGTGTGATGAACTGACAGTACAGCGATAGATAGATAGATAGATAGATAGATAGATAGATAGATTCACACAGTAGCGTATTAGAAAATAAATTATCGTGCAAATTACTAACTACATTTTTAACACATCACTAAAAATGACATTTTATTTAGGCCTTTTCAACAGAGTCCAAATTTCCTTTTTTCAGATTTACGTTTCTCTTTTTTTATCGAGCAGTTAGCTAGCTAGTAGCTTATTGTGTTAGCCAATGCAACTATTAGCTTGTTGTAGCAGCCCTGAAGGACTGTAAGCTAACGGCGAGAATGGATCTGGACTTGGGGCGCGGCAGCGGCAGGACACAGCCGGGGAGCGGCCTCGGGCCTCGCTGTCTCAGCGGTCTGGACTGACACACGGCGGGACTACGGTGGCGTGCGACGCCACTCACCCTTCGTTGGACTGACGGGCTTCTACTGACACATTACACACACGCGAATCTGCAGTGATTGTTTTTAAAAAAAAATCTTGAAAGCCTTTGTTTTGCTGCTTATTTTGTGTTGAACACAAGAAAGTAGAGATAAGTAGCCTAGTAGTGTAAAATAACATGACGCTGTGGGTCAGTTCTCCTCCTGTCCTCCGCCTCCACAGTCCCCTTCCGGTGTTGTCCAGATGTCCACCGCTTTGTGCGGTCTGCTCCTCGCCGCTGCCGGCCTCTGATGGCCACAACACCTGTTTCTGCTGTCGTTTTGATAGAGCGGGTCACCAGGCTGGAGATATGTATAGCAGGTGCGGTCATTTTGAAACAATTTTGACAGGTTATTCAGATGAGGCAGAACTTTATTTAACACGAGCAGTCCACCTACAAACTTTGCATTGTTTCCTTTTGTTTGAACTGCCTGAACCAGATTTTGGCTTACACTGGCCACAGCTTTACCAGTTGACAGCCAACATGTCCTGCATGTCTTCTGGACCATGAGGGGCATAGTTTAGACTTTGCAAGACTTGGCAAAAGCTGCTGAGTGCTTTGGATACTCAATACACAATCACTTCTACGTACTTCACCAGGACATTTGCGTCCCTATAGCCTATGATTAATACAGGGACTTGTTATCATAATATCTGAAGTCTGCTTCAGCCTGGCACCTAATCCTCCCTTTGAACCCGTCATCACACTGGCACCGTCGGATCCAAAACCACAAATTCTACAGTGGTAGGCCACATGCATGTAGCTCTTCAAGTACGAGAGCAGTGATTGTTTCTGCATTAGCAGTCATAAAAGAGGTGAACACAATCTGAAAGCTGGAACCTGAATATTAAAGGTCCCATATCGTGCTCATTTTCAGGTTCATTCTTGTATTTTGTGTTTCTACTAGAACATCTTTACATGCTGTAATGTTAAAATAAAATTTTATTTTCCTCATACTGTATGCTTGAATATACCTGTATTTACCCTGTGTCTGAAACGCTCCGTTTTAGTGCATTTCAATGGAATTGCAACGGAATTGCAACGGAATTGCATTGTTAGGCAACAGTTTGGGTCCATGTTTACTTCCTGTCAGCTGATGTCATTCACATACACTGCAACAGGAAATAAACTGGGACATATTAAGAATGTAAACGTTTAAAACCGTGTAATGGTCTAAATATTGTATATGTGTGACATCACAAATGGACAGAAACGGCTTATTTCAAACGCTCAATTTCTGAGTACGGACTGTGTGTATTTCTCTGTATATTGAGGGCTTCGATACTTAACAGTATTTATATAGGACTTAAACCTGTTTTATAATATAAAAGACATGAAAATCTCACTTTTTACAATATGGGACCTTTAAGATGCAGCTCAGCACTGTGAGTAGAGTTGTTCTGGTCATAAATCAGAAATAAAAATGAATGAATGAATTAAAATAAATTCTGAATAAGTGTATAAGGGCTTAGAACATTATGATAGAAGTATATGATGGCCATGGCAACATCCCAGGCCGAGCATGCAGCCCGTTCTGAACAGGCTTGTTTTCAACGGGCACTGCACTAGTTGATTCTAAAAAGAAAAACAACAAGAATGCATATCGAGAAGATCTGTATTAATATTTAAATGATATATGTTATGTGACAATAAGAGAGATTTACAATAATTTCAAATTCATACAATCATTTACTCTACATCAAAACGTTTGATTTCTTTCACTTGTAAATAATGTTTGATAAATGATGAAAACAAATATTTTTTAATTGTGTACTAATGTACTATATGGTAACAGCATTCAAACAATATTATAGTAGACAAGAAACCCTCTCCATGTTAATAATATCTTCATCATTTGAGAATGCCATTGTGTTGGTGTCTCTGTATATAACATGACTCATCAGTCCCTTTCATCAACATGTTTCTTAGCTACTGCAGCTAATGTACAGTGGACGTTTGTGCAGAAATAACTGCTGCAGCTCCTCCAGACCAACAGAGGTTTCCCGTGTCTTGTGAAGTGACGGGGCTCCCCAGAGAGAAACGTTATCGTCTCTGACCAAAACTCCGGCGTCTCCCCTGTTCCCTCCGGCCGCGGTCGGGAGGCTGAGGCAGGAAAAGCCAACACTAGGATCAGCATTGATTCATGGAGAGACTTTCGTCTGGTCAGCTAACATTACTGCCAAGCAGCTGAAATATAGAGTGATATTGTGCTTTTAGCTGACGTGTGTCGCCTCACTGTTGTGAGCGATGCTCCTTTATGTCTATGTAGAGCGAGCGCGAGCAACAGGACGCTGGCTTTTGTTGACTTAACGGCCACAGGTGTCGCTGTTAACAAGACATTTATGATTGTTACAAACAGTCACTCTAATGTTATATGTTACACCTGGGTTTAACAAGTCAAAATGTCCACTGTGAGAATGTTTTTTTGTTTTTTTTAAGGCAAATTGGTTTTAGTGGTGATCTTTGGCCAAACACATATTGTGTGATATGTGATACTTAATTCCACTTATTTTCAACTTTGGATTTCATTTTTTCTTTGTTTTGCCATCATGTCAGTGCCAGTGCTCGAAGTAGGCCGGTAGTTAGCGGTACTCACTTCTACATTTTACTCCTTCGAGTACCGTGACATTTTCATGCGTACCGGAGCTCTGCCCTCTCCATATCGGGTTCTCTGGGAGATTCATAATGGTGATTCATTATGGAGATTCATAACGGCGCAGCGCCAGCACGAGGTTGCTGTAATTTATCAATACAATGTTCACGTCCTTTTTGTAAAATAATGAGTGAACTGTTCGTCAAAACGTTTTTTTTATTTGTGAACAAATTATTTAAAAATTGTTTACTGAATCTGCTCTTCTGATTTATAGAATATGATTTTACAGGACAAACATTTCCAGAAGAACTAAATGTTCAGATGTACTTGTAGGCTGTGATAAATAATAAAAATAGTAATTTCACTAGTAATAATAAAATTATGTCAAAAACATTCAAATTTTCTTGCAGAAGGACAGCGAAACCCAACATCTCTTAGTATCTTTTATTCAGTGTATAAATTCAGAATGTGTCTCTGTATAATTATGTAGGAGCATCCTGACTGGGACGCTGCTCCTAAAACCTGAATAGCTCACAGACCTCAGCTCTGCATGTATACCTGTCTGTCTGGCTGGCTGCTGTTGATTCCAGCCTATACACATCCTATAATATACTATAGGTGATACTACAAATAGCAACAGCAACAGAAAACACTTTAAGTATTAACACTACATACAAACACACCGAGTTCCACTTGTAATAATGTTGGAGTATTATAGGCCTACTATAGGAGATGCATAGCCCAAGTATATATAGCAATAAAATCACAGCTGATTATGACTGACACAGTTTAACATGCTTAAAGGTCCCATATTATGCTCATTTTCAGGTTCATACTTGTATTTTGTGTTTCTACTAGAACATGTTTACATGCTGTAATGTTAAAAAAAACAACTTTATTTTCCTCATACTGTCTGCCTGAATATGCCTGTATTTACCCTCTTGTCTGAAACGCTCTGTTTTAGCTCATTTTGACGGAATTACAACAGAATTGCGTTGCTAGGCAACAGCTTGGGTTCATGTTTACTTCCTGTCAGTTGATGACATTCACATACACTGCAACCAGGAATAAACTGGGACACATTTAGAATGTTTACGTTTAAAATTGTGTAAAGGGTCTAAATATTGTATATTTGTGACATCACGAATGGGCAGAAATCCTGACCGCTTGTTTCAAATGCAGAGTTTCTGAATACGGGCTGTGTATATTTCCCTGTGGATTGAGTGTTTCGATACTTTCACAGTATTTATATAGGATTCAAGCCTGCTTTACAATAAAAAAAAAACGTGAAAATCTCACTTTTTTTTAATATGGGACCTTTAAAGAAATAATGAATGAATCGGAATAAGTCACAAGAGATTGCTGATACCAGCTAATACACAGGCCGACGTGAATAAGGGGAGTACCGGCACTTATTTTTTTTTCCACTTCAAGCGCTGACACACACTATAAATATCACAAGCAAATAAAGAGAACTGATTAAAACATATTTTCTGCAAAACACATTCACACACTGCATTGGGACCTGCCTAGCTTTCCAGTTACCCACTAAAACTTTAAGCACTATGTTATGCTGTTTAAGAAGTGGACAAACTGAAATGGTACGATGAAAGCAGCTCTTTAAAGACGCAGGTACTGTAACTGCAGTATTCTTGGTCTTGTTTTTTAAATGATGTGTGAGTTGCTAGATTAAGTTGTTAGAGAACAGGACTCCAAGTAAAAAGCAGAACACTTGTTAAGTGACTTAGTTATAAAAAAGCACCATCAGCAACTGGGATAGATTGAAAATAACCAGAATCTTCTCTCAAAGGCCTTCTACTTTATCAAACTCAACATCTTAGTAGGTCTGGAGGTCTGGAACAGCATCTACAGTTCTACCACATAAAGTTGTATTACTGTATCACTGTGTCGTGCTATTGGCTGTTGAATATTACGAGTCCCTTTGGTTCAGCTGAATTTAATCATGAGAGTGAGAGGGTCTCCCTCTTTCTTGGTGACAATGGCCTGCATCATTCCTGAAGGTGTGTGGAGATACCTTGAGCCTTTAAAGAAGTTCTCAATAAAAGCTCTATCGATCTTTTCGCACTTCCCAATGGCCGCCTCGAAGTTGTTGCTGAGGACGCCGTAGATATTGCCCTTGTCGCTTTTCTTCCCCAAGAACAAGAAGAGGGCGTAGCAGTCCTTGCCGATGGAGGCGCAGAAGTCCACCATCTTCTCGTACATGGTCTTGTTGCTGGAATGCTCTTGGGCGATCTGGACGGACTCGCTGAGGGCCTCCGGGGGGATGCCGTTCTCCTCGGCATCCTCCCTGTCGAGCAGGTGCAGGACCTGCACCGCGATCTGGATCTTAGGGTTCTTGGTGGGCTTCTCCAGCACAGCCCAGACCCAGTCAGGCCCCAGGAGGATGCGCTGCTCGGGCGTCATGGCCGTGCAGTTGAAGGTGTCCGTCATGTTGAGGCTGACGCTCTGAGTGATGTAGGTCATCAGGAAGACCTGTTGGGAGGACAAGATGTTTTTAAAGGCCACTTAAAAGAAATGCTGTGAAATTCTAAAGGGGTACTGTCTTCAGTTTTCTTTGGAAGTATAAAGTTACCTACCTGAGTGAGCACCTCAGGGCTCGGGTGGAACTTGTCCTCTGGGTCTTTGAAGAGGAGGTATTCTTGAGTTCTGGATGAGGCGGTGGTGATGCAGTCGTTGAACAGAGTTATGAAATTGTTGGGTTTGGCAGCGGGGGGCCTCAGTGTGGAGAAGATGCTCGGTCGAGGGGACATGCTCAGATCATTGGAGGCACGGCTGGGGGAGCCACGCTTAAAAGAGGAGAAGAAGTTGAAGTTCTGGAAGGGGTTAGAAGCAGGTTTGGTGATGTTCTGGCCCATGGTGGACTGATTATGGAGGACGGAGATCAGAGGGTGGTCTCCCTGATACACTGGAAAGATAGAATTTGTACCATTAGAGTATAAAGTGTAATCTGACATGAAGATATGGTTGGTAAACATTAAGTATTTTGATAGTTGTGTTCTTGAGGTAAAGAAGAAAACCCTTATCTGTATTAATACTGTCCTGCCATATGGAACCATTGCTACTGTCATTTAACAGTGAAACATGACTATTTTTCCATGTTGCATATTAAAAATCTACCAATTTTCTGTCCACCTATGCAATGCACTAACACAGTAGGAATAACATTGTTTGATTTCAAGAAAAAAAAAAGATGGGTTTTCAAAAAATACTCACCAGGACGGGTCTGGAAGGTTCTGTAGTTCCAAGTACACTACCTGGCCTCTGCTCCTGTCCCCTGCCCTGCTGAGATACACAGGGTGTGTACGGTGCTGTATGTGAAGCTCAGTCGTCAGTCTCCTGACATGTACAGAACTTTCAGTAGAATAAAGAGAATTTCCCATCCCAGGTTTCTGCTGACAGTGTTAGCACGGGGTGTGGTGCTTGTAACTTTTCAAGTTTTAGGTAAGTCAACAAAGGGGTGGGGGGTAAGCCTGAAGGGTTTGATGGGCAAACAAAATACTTAACTGTCTCTCTTCAAAAGGAAGCGCAAACGAGCTTTTAGTTTGGCTCTCACAGTACAATAGTGCTGTAATGTCACATTACAGAATGAGAGGGGAGTTTCACTTCAAATTCATGAATGGGGGGTGGCTGGATGCTTAGGAGGGACTTAAGGGTCACATATGACGTTTATTGTTCTTGTTCTCATCTTTTCGTATGGTAGTCCAGCTGTAGGAGCGTCCAATGGTTTTACTATACCAGTGTGTAAATGCAGGGAAGCGCATACTGTATTATATTAGCCTGAGTTTACTTTCCAAATCCCTTAACATGAACTGTTGACCACTCAGAGGACCAAACACAACAATCCCTACTATACTATTCTGTTGTTATTTGTGCAGCCATGTGCATATACTTAGTAAAAGTAGGTTTTGATTTCTACGTCTTCCCTAAGTGGACAGGGCCACTTAAACGATGCTTGAAAAAAGTGCTGTCCACTAGCATATACAGTATACAGTACAGTAGGGGAGTACTTGGTCAAATGAACCATTAAGTCCTGATTAAGAAGTCCTGAAAAAATAGTACCCTCTAGGAATGCACCGATACCAGTATCGGGTATCGGCTCCGATACTGTGCTCATGTACTCGTACTCGTAATACGGCTCCGATACAACGGCACCGATACCACTTTACGGTGGTGCGCCCGACCCCGCTGGGCCGGGATCCCACCTCAGTCGGGATCCCACCTCAGTCGCCACGCACCGGCCGTCACTTTCATTGCGCCACAGGGTTTTGCTTGCACCCTCTGAGTCGCGCGCAAGACAGGTCGGGTGGGTTGCCGACATCGCCGCAGACCCCTGGCGCCTTTTAAGTGGGCCGAGCCCCGATCTGGCGGCACGACGCGGTTGGGGCGCACTGAGGACAGTGAGCCCCGGTTGACAGTCGCACTGGGAGCAGGGAGCCTCGTCACGGTGTGGCGAGTTCTGGGCGGGGAGCGCTGTAAAGCTGCGGCCGTGAGCCACCTTCGCCCCGAGCCTTTCCAAGCTGACCTAGAGCCGGTCGCGGCGCACCGCCTCGTATGCGGGACTCTCCAGCCTGCCGTGTGTCGCTCACACCCTCCAGCTGGCTGTTAACGAGGGTCTTTTGGCACAGAGAAGTACTCGGTATCGGCGAGTACCCAAATGTAAGTACTTGTACTTGTACTCGGTCTGAAAAAAAGTGGTATGGGTGCATCCCTAGTCCCATCATTTTAAATTGTTGAAACAACACAAGTTCTTTAGTGGCCTGTTAGAGAGTTTATTAACGTAAACACATAACACAAAAATCTATCTTTGATAAGGATTCCTTTTACCCCCCAAACCCTGATAAACTCATCTGTCTCTTTGGCTCTATGCTATGTTCACCAGCTAGTCTCTAACTGTGTCTATCTGCTGTTTGGTGCTGAGCAGGTAGTGTAAAGTGTGTTTATCGACTTTTTCAATGAAAACAGCTGCCTGATGTGGCTGGAACAAGGTTGACAAGCTAAAGTTGTGGGAGGTGAAACCAAAAGAATGAGCTAAAAGACGCTAAAAAAGCTCTAAGGGGAACTGTGGAGTCTCACACATTTATTTGATCCACATTTGATATAAAAATATTGATTAGTGCAGCTTTATTCATTCAGAATTGTAACAATGATATGTACTAGGTTCAGTTGAACAAATGATGTAATGGTGACACTGTTCCTAAATATATCTGGTATTTCTGGACTGGATCATTTTGACCTTCTATGTATTAGTTTGGCCTGAATGGAAGTCGAAACATTTTCCATCTTTCTGATGCTGCTAAATCCTCCCCAACTTTCTTCTGGCATTTTATGTACTGATTAGTTGTTGGATGCTAATCTTTAACTACGAGATCACTGATCCTGTCTTTCAAACTGACCTGTAGACTGTCCCCGGACACATCGCCCACCTGCCTTCAGGTCATTTCATTATCTCCAGTGTCTAGGCTCTTTCTGTCCTGTCACTGATGTAACCTGACCCACCAGATGTTATTTTACACTGAACCATCTGAGAAGCCGTCATTGGAAACTGTTTCTATTTCAAATTTATTTACGTATTTTCAATACTTGGCCGGTGACTGAATGAACAGTCAAACTCAATCAGTCAAACTCTTGCTGAAGCCAGTCGGGAGAAGAGTGAGAACATCTCCTTCAGTGCTGTTCTTTGCTCTTCCTTCAGTGGAGAAATACTCTCTAGTTCTGATAGAACTGATGTTAATGCAGCATCTACGCTAACCTCTTCAGGAGCCTCCATCGTTGTTTAGAACAACCGCCTCTCCGTGTCTCACATACCTAAGCCACGCCTGTAGCTGCCAGTAGGTCCTAACAGAACGCTGAGTGGTCCGTGCTTTGGCTTGCCTGACACAAACGCATTACTTGAAGCCTGACAAGATGGGTTTTCATGTGATATGTGATCCTGCGATTCTCACGTTATCTCATGACATTGTGAGAATCTCTGACGTGTCATGGGTCTGCTTCTTATGAAGACTAGTGGCGTTCGCGTCTGTGCTCTCCAAGTGCCATTCTAGTTACTACTGAATCTTTCCTTGCTGAAATAATGCAACTCATTTCAACAAAGTAACGTGGGTAAGTGTTTGTCCTGTTCAGCCTTTTCACATACGGCCTCCTCTGAGAAGATCTAACAGTTGTAACAATATGTCATTTCAACATGATCATGTTGAGGAGCTCAACACAACCGCCATTATGTGTGTGTGTGTGTGTGTGTGTGTGTGTGTGTGTGTTTCTTTCCTTGCCATCGATTGAATCAGTTTTCAATCTGGCTCTACTCTGGTCTCTTATGAGATCTGAAGTGGCTGACCATTGTGCTTAAATTCTTGTTCCCTCTTTCATCATAGATTCCATAAAATATATTATACTCTGTATGTCAAATGATTGCTATGAAACATTCTCCCCCTTTGACATACCAGTACAGTATATGCAGTGTACAGTATGATCATTTGAGGGTACATTGCATAGGGAAACAAGGAAAGCAGTAAAAAAAAAATACCCCAAAGGCCTAATGAGTAGCAGTTCAGTTCATTATTGTAGAAATAAAAAAAAAAAGATGTTTGTAAGCAATGATTGTTTTCCACATTGTGTTAGTCCACTGGTGTTCCTCAGTCCTCTACAGCAGGACTTCAGAGTGACGGTTGGTGTTACGTGAGATATCAGCGGATAGTAGAAGTAGAAGTAGAAGTATCAGCTCCACACTGCGGTGTTAGGCGGGGCTTGAGGTACAGTGCAGGTGTCTGATTGGTTGCTGCTGTACACGTCTCGGGGTCATTGTCCTTCAAACCAGCGCCGTCTGAGACCGCCTCAGCTCCTTCTGCAGCTCGTCTTGGCTGAGCAGGTACTGGAAGCAAAGCATCATGGGAGTGGTAATGGGTTAGATAGCTGGGAGTTGGTGTTTGCCACTGAGCTGGGATCAGTTAAGTATATATGGGGAAATTGTAAAACACATACGACCATCACAGACTGTTATTTATTAAACTTTGACTTCAGAGGAAACAATGGCAAGGGTTGATGGGAAATGTGGTCCTGCTTTTGAGGGCAGTACCTTAAGGAAGTCCTTCCAACGGTGTCAACAGAGGCCTCATTTGTTATTGAAAATGGTACCAGTTATGTCTAAAGTGCTACACATAACATGTAGCACTGCAGGATGTTATGAGGAAAACGTATCCCAAGTCAGAGCACAAGCAGCTTCACAGCAGAGTTAAGGAACAATAAGCAGATAATTTGACTCGTCATAGCATGAAAACACAGGTGGAACTAATACAGCTACTTGATCATTCCACACTACGATATGTCAGAGATTATACTTCGTATATATTGAACATGTTTAATATTTACGATTTGAGATTGTTGCGTCCAGGATGGACTTCCGAGCCGATAGGGGGATGTAAAAAACACTCTTACCATACTTTACACCACAGGAACATCTGGAAAGATAATCTTTATAACCATCAAAAGATCAGGGCTTTGCTGACGATTGTCGGGAGGAGGGGGAATCGGGCCCAAATTCAGATTGATTCTCGTGTAGTGTGTACCCGGCATAAGCCAGCATGCACAATACAGGACCCTGGAGCTAGCAACCCTACACAGAAGGCAGCCATTATTAAAATTATGAATTACACCTGTGCCCTTCCTGGTATGAAATCTCAAAATGTCTGCTGGGAAAAAGCTGTATTTTCTCTGTTTGATTAGTTCGGGCCACATGGGAAGAATACAACGTGGAATTTCTGAAATAACAAATGAAAGTTTTAACTGAGAATGTCGTCCGTTTGCTCTTCGTGATCCCATATCGTGCTCATTTTCAGGTTCATACTTGTATTTTGTGTTTCTACTAAAACATGTTTACGTGCTGTAATGTTAAAAAAAAACTTTATTTTCCTCATACTGTCTGCTTGAATATACCTGTATTTATCAAAAAATAACAAATGTAGGAATGATTTCATCTTTACAGGTTCTGAGACTTTGAATTGAAACTCTTTCAATAGTAATGAAATAATAGGGTCATATTTATTCCTCTGAGATCTCAAGGCTCAGCTGGATCACTGGAGACATTTGTGGTTTTACATGTTTTTGAGCCAAAGCCTCGGGGTTCAATTACTCAGATGACTTGAGCAAACACGGCGGGAGCAAAAGAACCAAAACTGGCATCTGCCTGATATCAGCAGACCTGAAGTAGCAGCGAGCAGGTTTCACTCCTGAAGTCGTCGTATTACTTGTTTTAATGGGCTTCTCCCTCAGATAAACTCCACAGTTCTTCCATCTGAGTGACTCAAACTTGTGTTAGAAGCGATGAGGAGCGGCTATTGGTGTGTGAAGTCATTAACCAGCAGCTGGTGTGTGTTGGTGCTTACTGTGAGGTTGTTGATGCTTTCAGACAGAGCTTCTATTTGCAACATGGTACCCTCCGTGATCGCCATCTGCAACACACACACACACACACACACACACACACATGATAATGATCACAGACATTAACAATGATGAGTTTCTGAGGCTTTGCTATATGGTGATGAATCAAATTAGCATTTGTGTAAGTACACAGAAGTGTACTATACATCACTGAGTGTGGCTCAGTCAGCAGGCAGCTGCAGATACAGTCCTCGTGCATTACTTCCCATGTCATCTTTAACAGGGTTACCATGGTAATGGGCAATAGCCATCTTGGCTCAGATTGGTCCGCCGAGGCAGAAGCTGGTGTCATAGCCAGCCATGACAGCCACCATGATGATGATGATGAGGATGATGATGATGATGAAAGCAGGTTAGTGGATGAAGCATGCTGTCCACATCTGTTTTTCTTTATTACCTCCTTCCAAGGCCGAGGTTATGTTTTCACCGGCGTTGGTTTGTTTGTTTGCGATGGATTTGAATGAAATCGCTGATACCGAGTACCGACACCGAGTACCGATACGAGTACTTCTCTGTGCCAAAAGACCCTCGTTAACAGCCAGCTGGAGGGTGTGAGCGACACACGGCAGGCTGGGGAGTCCCGCATACGAGGTGGTGCGCCGCGTCCAGCTCTAGGTCGGCTTGGAAAGGCTTGGGGCGAAGGTGCTTCCCGGGGCCGTGGACAAAGTGCTCGCTGCGCCCTCTCTCCCCACCGGGAAGGGACGGGGCCCCCTGCTCCCGGTGCGACTGTTGACCGGGGGGGACTGTCCTTAGTGCGCCCAAACCGCGTCGTGCCCCCAGGGCGGGGCTCGGCCCACGTAAAGGGCGCCAGGGGTCTGTGGCGATGTCAGCAACCTACCCAACCCGTCTTGAAACACGGACCAAGGAGTCTAACGCACGCGTGAGTCAGAGGGTGCAAGCAAAACGCCGTGGCGCAATGAAAGTGAGGGCCGGCGTGTGCCGGCTGAGGTGGGATCCTGGCCCCGCGGAGTCGGCCGCACCACCGACCCATCACGCTGCCGTAAAGTGGTATCGGTGCCGTTGTATCGGAGCTGTTTTGTGAGGACGAGTACATGAGCACAGTACCGGACCCGATACCTGATACCCGATACCCGATACCCGATACCCGATACTGGTATTGGTATCGGTGCATCCCTAAACAATCCATTAGATTTTGGTGGCGATCCGGATCATCATTAAGGATTCCGATCAGCCTGAGCATTTAGACCACAGGGTATAACACATGCGCAGTGTAACTGATGACGCGTTGATGACGCGTGACCCCGCCTCCTTCTGAGAGCAGAGAGATACGTGTGTGGATGTGTGGCGAGACACCGAGGTGCGGGAGCTGCTCGCCGTCCCGTTCTCTTTATACATTTATGGTCCGTCCGCAGTGAGAAAGAAAAAAAGCGGTCGATGACGGGATGACAGACAACGTAGTGTAGCGTTATACAGACATCCGCCGATACGTTACATGGAAACACACCGTGTTAATAATAAGCCGACCACCTCACGGTACCGCCAGCTGTGAGCTGTGATCTGTTTTCAAAGTCATGCACCTTGGCGGAGGTCTGCGCTCTCTGAGTGCCATTCTAGTCTGTAGGAGTGATATTGATTTAATAAGAGAAATACAGGACACAGTGTATGCTTCCTGAAGAAAATACATGTCCCTAATATGATCTGTCTGCCTTTTGTGTAGAAAGAAGGAATCAGTTTTTACACACGTATGATTTTGTTTATTAAATGATTTGATAAATCTTGTTACATTTACATGACCACATGTAAGCTTCCTTTAGTGGAGCAGGATTTTCTCTCCTATAAAAATACTATTTCAGCAAATATGAAAATAACAGTACAAAAGGACCAGCTCAGGTTCAAACTAAACATGCTACTTTATAATTAGCTCTGCAATGACATAAATATTAAATAAAAGCCCTCCATAATATTATGCAAATATTGCACACGTTCATCTCAGAACTGCATTGAACTGGAAAATGATGCGATGGCGGATTCACACATATAAAATCATCTAATGGTGGTGGACAAACGTTAGAGCGATGGCTTAATACTATACAAGAGATATCCATGTACACTTTAGTATGGATTACAGGAAGTGATGTCCAGAGAGATGCTGTGTTCTCTGATGAGGAGTTAGATCATGGCACAGGTTTGAGGCGGCGGTAGGGTTAGTTAGCGTGTAGATTCATGGTCTCAGTAGGAGCAGCTGACTGGTCCACTCTGAATCTCTTCACTCATAAGGCACGGGGGGGTTAGAGGAGCAGGCTGAGGTATTATTATGGGGCCGCAAGCAAAGTAATAGCAGTGACAGCTGATTGGTTGATGGAAAGCATGTCGATACGGTATCGCCATGTCGTTGTCACAGCCGTTGTCACGGTGATGGGTCGGCTCTGCCGTCGTCGAGCCCCACCTGGTCCCTGCAGCGGTCGGGCTCTCTGTCCAGGATCGGGCTCAGGCCTCTGAAGCCGGCGTACGGCCGCACCTGCACCCCGTTCCCCGCAGACTGTCCCGACTGAGGCGAGGACGACTCGATTGGACACACGTAGTCCGTGGATTCGTCCAGCCGCCTCCTCCTGAGGTGAGTCAAGGTAGAGAAGCCCAACTTCTTCGGCTGCAAGGACAAGACATGAACAAGGGATGTGATATATGATAGGACTGAATCACAGCTGAGGAACAAAAAATATAACATCATGGAGTGGTTAAAGTGGCAGTAGGCAACAATATTTTGGCATAATTTGGCAAAAATTCCATAATAACCTTTCAGCATATTGTAATTCAAGTGATCTGAGAGAAAACTACAACTCTGCTCCTCCTCATGGCTCTGTTTACAGGCTTTAGAAAATCTTGCCCGTGACGGCAGACTTTGACCAATCACAGGTCATTTCAGAGAGAGCGTTCCTACTGGCTGTTCCACAAAAGGAGATGCGCGTTCACGTCTGGTCTCTGCAGATAGTGAAAGCCTCGGTCAATGGCGGAACAACCTACTGGAAAGCTTGCTATTCCAGCATTGGCAGCAACTGCCTACACCTCAAAACAACCCAAAAAAAGAAAGACAGACTTTCAAAAAGACAGTCCAAACTGTTGATGTCGTTAGAAGGTAATGTGTAGCTCGCTGCGGTAGCCTCCTCAGATGTAGCGAGCACGTATGAAGCGCGTGCATATGCCCGTTCTCGTGTGGGGGGAGGGGCTTCGGACAGAGAGGGGAGAGCGGAGAGAGGAGAGAGAGGAGAGAGCAGCTCGAGGGGATGCAGGATTTTGCGTTTTCCGGATTTCTACGCACTGCAGCTTTAAGATCTGATCTGATGATAATAATAATCATTTTAGTTTATCACAACTTATTTTTGTAGTTTTGGCTATCATTTAGTATTTTAACAACTTTAAAAGATTTGCTCTAATCAATTTTTACATTAAAATCAATTTGTATTGTCGCACACAGTGAAAATGATCCTCTGCATTTAGGAGCAATGGGCAGCTACTATACAGCGTCCAGGGGGCAGTTTTGGGGTGGGGGGGGGGTGCGTTGGCAGTACCCATAAGGCAAATTGGTACCTCTCCAGCTACTTGTCCACATTCTGCACTTGGTCCATGTGGGGACTTGAACTGGCAACCCTCCGGTTCCCACGGCAAGTTCCCACGGACTGAGCTACTGCCGCCCAACTGACTCATTCAGGCTGCAGGTCCCATCAGCTCTATGGAGCTCTGTGAGTACAATATGTTGAGTACATTGAATCAAGCTGATAGCACTCTTTGCATACAAGGTACGTACAAGGACGTTATGTATTGGTGCATCCGACGCCGCCAAGTACCGCCACAGACTGTCCAGGAGCTCACTGATGCCCTGATCCAGGTCTGGGAGTAGAACCCCCAGGACACCATCCGCCGACTCATCAAGAGCATGCCCAGACGTTGTCGGGAATGCATACAAGCACGCGGGGGCCGTACACACTACTGAGTCACATTATGAGTTGCCGTGATGAAATTCAGGCAAGTTGGATCAGCCCGTGATTTCATTTTTTTACTTTGATTTGGGGTGTGATTTTGAATCCAGACCTCAGTGGGTTGATGATTTTGGTTTCCATTGACCGTCGTTACTTCATTTTGTTCTCAACTAATTATACAATGTACATCAGTAAAGATTTTCAACTTGAATAATTTGTTCATCAAGATCTGATGTGTTATTTAAGTGTTCCCTTCATTTTTTTAGAGCAGTCTATCTGGAAGCAGTGTCTTCTTGTCTCCATACTGTAGCGGCTTACACAGAAGTGTCCTCTAAGCTTGCTCTTGCTGACTAAAGCCGCTGTGATATTATTACAATTATACTATAGGATATCACCGGGTAGCTGGCTGGTCCTCAGTGAGGAGACACACACACACACACACAAACACACACACACACACACACACACATCAGCGTATGTGCACACAGGAGCACAGCTGAGGCTGTGGTCGGTCCCATGTTTACTCTGCTCTCATGGCTTAAACTCACTGAAGGGCTCAGAGCTTAAAGCGAGCTGACACACCCGGGTTTCTCCTCGGATTAAGGTGCTTTCTCTCTACACATGCAGGAAGAGAACAGTGTGTTCTCTTCACGCTAGTAGCCTCCTTCCTCTTCCACTCCGTATAGTGGTGCTTGCTCATGTATTATCTTACCTTGACTTTAGCTGTGATGCTGAGCGGGCTGTACCCTGCTGCCTCAGTGTACTCCCTCTTCTCCTGATGAGCTTGTGCTCCCACCAGGCTGTTGAAGTTGGTGGTTAGGTGGCGTCTCAGCAGTGTTTTCTGAGCAGGGATGTTCAGCAGCATGGCCAGTGTGTCCGAGCTAAACCGAGGTTCCAGCATCTGTGACGGGAGAGATGCATTCAACGTCCTTTCTGTAGCGTTTTGGTTTTTTTTTGTCCCATAAACTGTGCGATCATGTGTACTCACGAGCAGCCCTCCGTGCACGCCGCTGCCCCTCAGGTTGGGTGCGTACTCTGCCAGATCCACAGATCTCAGCCACTCCATGACTCGGTGGTTGGACCACTGGACCACCTCACTGGGAGTGAACTGGTTCTGAAACACACACAAATGCATGCATGTTTTAGATTTTTTTTTAAATTTAGACAATTTTATTTTCTAAAATATGTTTTCTTAAACGTACCATTCAAACATCTAAAAACTGTAGCACTGCATTCAAAAACGGTTAGCACCCATTTAAACATTACATGATGTGGAGTTAAAGGTCCCATATCGTGCTCATTTTCAGGTTCATACTTGTATTTTGTGTTTCTACTAGAACATGTTTACATGCTGTAATGTTCAAAAAACACTTTATTTTCCTCATACTGTCTACCTGAATATACCTGTATTTACCCTCTGTCTTAAACGCTCCATTTTAGCGCATTTCGACGGAATTGCAACGGAATTGCGTTGCTAGGCAACAGCATGGGTCCATGTTTACTTCCTGCCAGCTGATGACATTCACATACACAGCAACCAGGAATAAACTGGGACACATTTAGAATGTTTACATTTAAAATTGTGTAAAGGGTCTAAATATTGTATATTTGTGACATCACAAATGGACAGAAATCCTGACAGCTTTTTTCAAATGCAGAGTTTCTGAATACGGGCTGTGTGTATTTCTCTGTGGATTGAGCGTTTCGATACTTTCACAGTATTTATACAGGACTTAAACCTGTTTTATAATAAAAAAAACATGAAAATCTCACTTTTTTATAAATATGGGACCTTTAAGTTAAACCAAGGGAAGTTTATTTCTTTAATAATTCAACGTGCTGTATGGCATTAAGATAAGGTATCAAAGAAACACAAGGCAATATAAAAAGGCACATATTAATAGGATTTTTAAAAAGAAAAATAACATGGGAAGGAAATAGGCTAAACTGTGAAATACAGAGAGCTTTCCCTGGCGGTGGTAGGCTCAATCAGCATCGTGTGAACTTGTTTTTCTTGAATATAACACACGTTTATTTATATGTGAAAGTCCTGCGCTCCAGCTTTAAAGACTCAATTTATAAGGAACAAGAGTTTGGAGCAGGATCAAATGGAGCGGGAGATGGACAGGCGGTTCTGTGCGGCGTCGGCAGTTATGCAGACGCTGTACCGGACCGTCGTGGTGAAGAGGGAGCTGAGCCGGAAGGCGGAGCTCTCGATTTACCGCTCCATCTACGTTCCAACCCTCACCTATGGTCATGAGCTTTGGGTAGTGTCCGAAAGAATGAGATAGCGAATACAAGCAGCTGAAATGAGCTTCCTTCATAGGGTGGCTGGGCTCAGCCTTAGAGATAGGGTGATGAGCTCAGACACCTGGAGGGAGCTCGGCTCGGAGTAGAGCCGCTGCTCCTTTGTGTCGAAAGGGGGCCAGCTGAGGTGGTTCAACATCTGATTAATGATTTTCCAGGCACATCCACCTGGTGCCTGGAAACACGCTGCATCTGGTCTAGCCTAGGAACGCCTCGGCGTCCCACAGGAAGAGCTGGAACGTTGCTGGGGATCGGGACGTCTGGAATACCCTGCTAAGCCTGCTGACCCGGATAAGCGGAATGCAATGGATGGAGAGTTTGGAGCAGACCTTCTAGTTTCTAGACCTTCTAGTTTGTTCAGATATGTGGTGCATAGAAACATAGAAACATAGAAACACTGCTCAAGAAGCCAAAAAACAGCTCATCTTTAAACAAACACACACACGCACACCTACTGACCTCGTTGCTGGGCCTGCGTTTGAGGCAGCTGGAGTTAAACTTGTTGACATGGAGAACATGAATGGCACATTTGATGCTGAGGTGATGCAGCTGGCTGGTCACTTTAAGGAATAACAAGTCATTCTGAGATTGAGGCAAGACAGAAGGAGAGAAGAGAAAGTGAGCATCTACAGTAGTCTCTGCATTCACGTTTTTTTGGTATGTCAAGTTTTGAATTCATGTATCATCTGAAAGATAACCCACGCTCCCTGATTCCCCCTTGAACCCTGATGGTTGAAACTTTGAAGCAGTGTGACCGATCATTTTGATCGTCAGTTACAAACTGACCACAGTGAGGTACTGCAGCATCTGCCCATCAACTCTCCCGTCATTAAACTGGTCTTTGTATTGAGGAAGTCCGATGTCATCGAGCCAACCTTTGGAACAGAAGATATCACAGTTTGAATGGAAGTGAACTTCAGAGTGAAGTGATTTTAAGTGTGTGATTTTCAGTGCGTACGGGTGACCCAGATGTAATCGAGCTCTGCAGACTTCTCCGGCTGCCTGCTGCTCGACGCCTTGATGGCCAGCTGGAGCTTCTTCCTGTGGAGCGGATTCTTCATCGCCAGCTCCTGCAGACACAGTGAGAGAATAACCTGTTTCATCTGGTCACAGTTACTTCCATCTTACAGATGAAACCTACAGCTTCACCTGAGAAAGAAAGAATTTACTGTAGCACCGTTACTTCCGTGGCTGTGTGGCGTGGTGGCTGTGTGGCATGGTGGCTGCGTGATTCACGCGTCGGGTGTTCACACCAGCTGCGTTGCAGCTGCTTGTCGGTTGCGTTTCTGCTGCTGCAGCTGCTGCTGTCAGCCCTTTCTTTCTACATAGAGTTTGCCTTTTAATGGCCATTTCATTTCATTATAAATATCATTTATATTTATTTTAGACAGAGAAAGGTTAAGAAACGTGTGGTAATTTGTAAATAATAGTAATAATCCACAATTAAAACTCTGTACTATATTCATTCATGGAGCTTTCCAAGTCACTGCATGTTCTACAACATTGTCAGGCACATATTTCAGAATGAAAGCCTCGTGTTAACAAATGAAGAAATTCTGTCTACAGAAAAAACGCTTGAGGGCACCCGATGCGTGAATCACACAGCCACCACGCCACGCAGCCGCCACGCGCTCCTGACGTTCCCTGTGTGTGCCGGACGTTAGAGTGAATTATCTAAATGAAATTGTCCTGATGAGAGAGCCCAGAGAGGTGGACAATGTGACAGCGTTGAAGGCGAAACTAACAAGCAGGTTGACGAGCAGAGACAGCCATGGCTAAATGCCAGATAGACAGACAAGACAGCCAACATAACCAGACAGGTAGAACTGACACATGAGCTGACAGGCTGAAAGAATGGAGGGTGATTTTGTCAGACAGATGTGTCGTGAAACCTGCTCCGTACAGAGGAGGTGGTCTGTGTGTACCTTCTCCAGGTCTTGCAGCGTGGCTGACAGTAGAGTATCACCGCCGGTGATCCAGTGGCAAGCGAGAATGCCGTACTGGCCGAGTCCAATCTCCTCGAGCCAGTCGCACACCTGCTCTGTGCTCCACTTACTGAAGGGCATCTTCAGGTCTCTGCCATGGAGAAGAAAAGAGTACAGATTCACACTGAGCAGAGACACGCACAGAATTTAATCTGCGCAATAGATCCAACGTGCCACAAAATTAACTAATTCACTCAAGTCTTTGTACATTTCAGCTCCTTTACAACTTTATTGCCGACCATTTACCAAATAAATATATTGTTGATTTTCAATTTTCAATCCATTATCCCTACCATCCAGGTAGCTGCAGCTTCGAATTCATATTAGTATAACATGAGTGGGATGGGGAATCCATCACAAGTGTACATTGAATATCTGCAGTTTTTCTGCATTTTAAACAGACCCGAACACGTGAAGAGAATCATGTCCATTTTGCTGACTATTTCCAAGTACAAACAGCACATGATGCCTCACATCCCGCAACCAGTAGACAGTAGAGGCTGCCAGTGCTCCTCTACAATCTCACTGTGATTGACAAAGATATGACCCCTTGACTCCGTGGTAATAATGCAGGCTAATAAGAGCTGAGCACAACAGTATTCCCTCCCTCTGCTGCAGGAGATATTTAATACACACATAAGATGTGTCAGTATCACTGTGTCTTTATACCGTGTGTTCCCTGAATGGGACAATCTCGCTCCAGCTGTAGCTCTGAAGCCTCCCCTCTTGAACTCCCCCAGCTCGGGGTCGTGACCCTGGGCAGGACTGCCTGACTGGCTGCGACGGATCCTGGGGACAACCAAAACACTGATGATGAGTGTGTGACGGGAAAATGGAAAAAGGGAAAGGGACTGAGATAATGTGGCAACGTGACAGCAAAACAAAAAGATATTGTTAATGTTATTGTTAACTACTCTACTGTATGTGCATATATATATATATATATATATATCTTCAAAACTTACTTCCCCCAGAGTCTTTTAATGCCTCTGTCTCTGTGATTCTTCCTGTTCTCTGGTGAGACGGGGGACTGCTGTCCAGAGTCCACTCCAGAGGACAGGGGGGACTGGTCTGACAGAAGACACTCCTCCAGCTTCTCTGGATGTCCTGCCGGACAAAAACACAACAATAGGAGAGTTGACACACAATGAGGGCTATGAGGGCTTAGAGCATGATGATAGAAGTGTGTGATGGCCGAAAGTGTTTGTTAGGCAGCTTGTTTCTAAAATAAATGACTTGATGCAGCTGTATAGTAGTAGTGGCCTTATGGAGTATCAGATCAGTAGTTGTACATTAACATCTCTACCAGTAATGATTGCTTGAACTGTCCCAGCTTCACGGTGTCATAATGATGCAACAGGAGCCTACTGTTCTCCGCTCGCTCTGGAGGCAGTCGTTCTCAATAAACACAATAATGCATGAAGCCTGTGTGATTTCTCTTCTATGCTGTATACTCCTGCACTACAAAGAAGTACATTTCACCCTGGGCATAGCATTCACTCATCTCATGTGGAGCTCACTGATCCAACAGGATGGTAACATCACAGAGTTACAGAGTTTATAGGGGTTGAGATGTAATACCCACCACCCTCATAGAGGTCATGTTTGCCAGGAGATCCTGAGACAGAGGAGGTCAGTGAAGGTAGAAGAAAAGCCAGCAGAAATAAAGCAGAAGCCAGGATTAGTCACTCCCTTTATCTCCAAAATAAACACTGTTTACATGTTCAGTGTCTAAAGCAGCAACATGCAAATCTCCGAGCCTCAGGCAGGTGCCAAACTGGGCCAGAAAACTCCGACGGGATCAAGTCTGCTTGTTTACATGAAACTGCTATTTGTTCTGCAGTTACTGAGAGAGTGGGAGGTTCTGTATGAGAGATCGACCGGTGCCGACAGGACGACCTGAAGAAGAATGAGGTCATCCCGCACCCGGTTTCTTTCTTGAAACGTTCCCATCAAACGCCTGACCAGAGGCTGAAAAAGAGAAGTTGAACCAAGGTGGTGCTAAAACAAACAATTCTGTTGCCATCTAAATGACGTGTTTGATGGGAAGTTGGGCGATTCTTTTTTATCTGACGCCTGTTTACTTTGAGCAATTGCTCGCCTTGCTCTTTGTCAGCGGTATCCTGCTTCAGACTGTCAGAGAGAGAGAGAGAGAGAGAGTGAGAGAGAGAGAGAGAGAGAGAGAGAGAGAGAGTGCTGGCTGAGGCGGGGGAGAGCAACGGGGGGCGGGGGGGATGTCAGGTTGCATCTCTGTTTGTTTCCTTTGGATGTCTAAGCTAGTTGAAGTGCACACATCCCTCGCCCTCTCACAGCCCTCTGATGAGCGTCCTGCTGCCAGCGCTGGCTTTGTGCAGGCTGATACACGGCTGGCTGCGAGCTTATATGCCTATTAGCTTTAAGTGTGTGTGAGAGTTTCAGCGAATGCTGATGTGAGAGAGCGGGGGGTTATCTTCCGACAGCTCTCGTGAAGGAGTCCTGATAATCCCGGCTATAGAGCAGCTTGATCCTCTGTGAAAACAGCTCGTCACCCCTGACACCGCTCACCTCCAAGGTAGCGGCTGTCAGTCTGGTGTGACACGAGTCTTATTCATCAGAAAAAGCTTGTTTTGTAATGACTTCAGAGTCAGAGCAACAACTCAGTTCTGGTGACATTTTGAATTAGCATACCGTACCTAAAGCCGGAGCGCTGGCACTCCTGCAGCGAACTGCAGCCACGAACACAAAGACAGGAGGAAGGGAGGAAAGGAAGGAAGGGCACAGAGAAGGAAGCAGTTGGAGCAGAGTTAGTTGATGTTAGTTGAGTTGGAGAGTTATTTAAAAGTTACAGTTTACTTTGGTACATTAAAAGCTCTGTTTAAGAAGATCATTATTTTCCCACTTAAAGCTAGCGTTGGTAATCTTCAGAAACCAGCCGGAGTACGCTAGATTTAATAGAAATCATCCCACCTAAAAACCAAGCCCAGTCGGGCCAAATTAAATGATAGGACGGGCTTATTACAGTCCTGAGACGGGCACAGATAGCACATTTCTCACTTTGTTTTGTCAGAGGCCATGTTCAGATCTGGTATTAACATGCGTCCACAGTGATCTGATCACAAGTGGACAGCTCTAAGTACAGGTGTGAACGCACTCAAGACGCATTGAGGACGCATTGAGATCGGATCTTTCAGACGACATTCAGAGGTGGTCTGGGACACATATGACCACATTCTTTTAGCAATGTGAACGCGTATGTGTCCCGGGCCACATTAAAGGTCCCATATCGTGCTTATTTTCAGGTTCATACTTGTATTTTGTGTTTCTAATAGAACATGTTTACATGCTGTAATGTTAAAAAAAAACTTTATTTTCCTCATACTGTCTGTCTGAATATAGCTGTGTTCACCCTCTGTCTGAAACGCTCCGTTTTAGTGCATTTCAACGGAATTGCAACAGAATTGCGTTGCTAGGCAAAAGGTTTGGTCCATGTTTACTTCCTGTCAGCTGATGTTATTTACATACACTGCAACAGGAAATAAACTGGAACATATTTAGAATGTTTATGTTTAAAACCATGTAATGCTCTAAATATTGTAGATTTGTGACATCACAAATGGACAGAAATCCTAACGGCTTGTTTCAAACGCACAATTTCTGAATACGGGCTGTGTGTGTTTCTCCGTATATTGAGCGTTTTGATATGGTTAAACAGTATTTATATATCACTTAAACCTGCTTTATAATATAAAAGACATGACAATCTCACTTTTTACAATATGAGACCTTTAAGGACCGCCTACTCTACTGACATCCCGCTGGGATCAGCAGGTTCTCTGAGCTCCTCGTGTGAATAAACAGACAGACACGGGCGCTGGTCTGCCTCACAGCATGGAAACGGCCTCTGTGCTCTACTGTATCCTGTCGGTACAACTGTATTTTATTAAATTATATCTTGTTTATAGGCTACATAATCTACAGACTATCAGACTGGGAACAGGAAGTGCATTATTATCATACTGTCGGAGATGGCTGCTTTGCGCGGAGCTGACACCCGACCGACCACCTGCTCGCTCTCTTCTCCCCGGCTCTCTGAAGCTCTGCACGCTGCTGTTGCCTGGTAAAGGTAGTTGTGTCGATGGCACGGAGGTTCCCGGGGACCGCCGGTACAATAACTTTATATTTTGAAGTTAATA
Organism: Sebastes umbrosus; assembly: GCF_015220745.1. Classification (NCBI taxonomy): domain Eukaryota; kingdom Metazoa; phylum Chordata; class Actinopteri; order Perciformes; family Sebastidae; genus Sebastes; species Sebastes umbrosus. The sequence goes on along the minus strand of NC_051272.1, from coordinate 36,549,650 downwards.
AAAATGTATCCGAATTCAGGAATATGTAGGATATTACTACTGAAATTCCTGTAATATTACGTCACAACGTCTGCTGTATCAGCCGTGTGTTTACTGCATGTTTATTTGCATATACGTAGAGCGGGGAAGTGAGATTGGATCACAACTGGTTACTGAAGACGCATGTGGAGACGCGTTCTAATGCCAGGTGTGAACAGACATACTTAAAGCTGTCCACTTGTGATCTGAGGACACATGTTAATACCAGGTCTGAACGGGGCCAGAGTGTGATGGTCACAGCCACACAGGGTAATATCATTCCAGTTCACACTCTCTCACCTCATTAGTTTGGTATCTACACAGGTTCATTTAATTTGCAGTCAATCCAGTTTTGTATTTATTCTATTTCATCTCAAAAGATTTCGGTATCATATTTAAAGTCCGAATTCATTCAGATTATGGAATTATAATTCTACATAATAGGTCAAACAAGAGTGTGACTTGTACGACGGGTCTAGACCCCTCCTCAAAATGACTGTACTGTCAAAGGACAACCAGAGTATTCTGCATCCGGGAACATGTTTTCATTTAAAGCCTTGTATGAGCCACTTAACAACACATTTTGCTAATGGTTCTTGCATGAGGCCCAATGTCCCTCTTACAGACTCCACTGTCATTAACACAGTCTTCTATCAAAGGTAGAAACTACTGAACATGATCTCTGTGTTGCTCAGAGGAACTCACTGAGACGGTAGTCGTGCCCGTGGCCGTGGACAGGAAATGCATCATCATCATCATCTCCGTTCAGCTCGACCCTCACCTCCCTCTTTTTACTCTTTAGTTTCCCCGGCAGAGTCTGGTACTTGCTCAGCTCCATGTCGGGGTTCTGGAGGATATCAAAAAACAAAACAGTGAGTTATTTTTTAGTCGTCTAGCATCAACTTCCAAAATAAAAGAGCCATAATGTCTGTTGAAAGTACGCTAACAGACGTCTACTAGCCTTTAATCACAATTCACTGCAGTTTGAGTTCTAATGAACAATATTCTCGACAGATAACTCTGATGGAGTGGACACCGTTTTCTTCATCTGCTTCTGATACTATAGTTATGGCTTAAAAAGATTGAAACTCAGTGGTGTGAGATGTGACTTTTATGTAAATCACATTTCCCCTACTGGCCTAAATCTCTGGACTCCTGATCTGATTGGCTCCTTGTGCTCTGGAGCATAACGTAGTGTCCTCTGGAGGCCGACTGGGTGATGAGAGCAGAGAGAAACATCTGGAGGCAGCCATGATGCCGAGCACTACTGACACACACCCTTTGTGTGTGTGTGTGTGTGTGTGTGTGTGTGTAGGGCTGTGATCAGGACACATTTGTTCTTTTACTCAGAGGGGGAACTTTGCTTTTCACCGGCAACAATCAATTTCAGAAAGCAGTGTTGGAAAGTAACTAAGTAAATTTACTGAAGTACTGTAGTTAAAGGGACTGTTTGTAACTTCTTACACATATAAATCATTGCGGGTCGGTGTCCCATGCGCGCTCGCGTGTGGCTACGCTGTTCTGACTCAGACTCCAACACAAACTACAGTGAAGCACCAAAACCTCTTGGTTGTATCTAGTGAAGCCCGTCTGTTAAACAGTGTTGGTCGCGGTCGGAGGACGCGGGGGAGACCGTAGCTTTGGTCTCCAGGACCGGAGTCTCTGCTGTACTCTGCTCCTCTGCTCCTCTGCTCCTCTGCTCCTCTGCCTGTCTTCACTCACACACCGCGCTCGTTCTCGCTCTTTCTCTCAACTCTCACGTGCATGAGCGCACACTCCACACTGCAGAAGAGTTAGTTTAGCTCTGAGAATATCTAGTGAATGTACAGTGGACGTTTGTGCAGAAATAACTGCTGCAGCTCCTCCAGACCAACAGAGGTTTCCCGTGTCTTGTGAAGTGACGGGGCTCCGCAGAGAGAAACGTTATCGTCTCCGACCAAAACTCCGGTGTCTCCCATGTTCCCTCCGGCCGCGGTCGGGAGGCTGAGGCAGGAAAAGCCAACACTAGGATCAGCAATGATTCATGGAGAGACCTTCGTCTGGTCAGCTAACATTACTGCCAAGCAGCTGGAATATAGAGTGATATTGTGCTTTTAGCTGACGTGTGTCGCCTCACTGTTTTGAGCGATGCTCGTTCATGTCTATGTAGAGCGAGCACGAGCGCGAGCAACGCTGACTTTAGTTGACATAACGGCCACAGGTGTCGCTGTTAACAAGTGATTTCTTATTCTTACAAACAGTCCCTTTAAGTGATGAACACAGGATTTATGAATGAGTTTATATGTAAGTAGAGAGAAATATTGACAGAAGCAGAAGCCGTGTCCAGTGTTCTGTACACGTGTAAATAGCTGAACACCAGTCACATGATGGCCATTGATAGTTCAAGTAATCATTATTAAACCACAGGTATTAATAAAGCGGTGAGAATGAGGACACCTTAGTGCTGACTTCAGACCAGCTTACACACGGTTTAGCTGAGATAGCTGCAGGTGAGATGATGGCGAGGAGACCGAATATGGGTTGAGAGACGGGTAAAATTTGTTTTTAGTTCCATAAAACGTCAAAGGCACATTTATAAACTTCATTATGAGAGATGAATGCTATCGTTGTTTTTATAGACACGTCATCTCCCTGTTAGTGATCTTTGGATTTGATCCGGAATTGTGAAAGACTTTGTAAAGCCCACTGCTCCTGATGCTCAGGATGGGTTACATTTCATGTATGTACGGGACGATAAAAATGAAGTTTAAATTCTCTGTTGTTCTGCCTGGGGTTTCTAACATTTTTTTCTTTTTCCCTGTTAAAAGGTTTTTCTATGGGGGAGTTTGAGATGAGAGGGTGGTACTGTAAAGGACAGAGGGGGTCGTATCCTGTACAGATTGTAAAGCCCCCCTGAGGCAAATCTGTGATTTTGGGCTATACAAATTAAATTGACTTGACTTGACTGGAGCGAGCACAGGTATCCATCTGCAAACAGATGTTTAATCTCCATCCATCTGTGGCTACCTGTGAGAGCGGACACGAGGCTTCATGTTCATGTGAGTCCAGCTCCACAATGAGGTTTATCAAACAGAATCAAGCATACGTGCTGGTTTATACATCTGATGAAAAGGATGCATCTGTCTTTCTGAGAATCTACAGAGTTTTATGCATCTGGCCCCTGGTGAACTATTTGGTACTTTAAAATAAAGGGTGAATAAAAAAACAAAACAACAGCAAGCACCCTCCGTGGTCATGGCTTAAATATGTAAGGATGTGCATCCTTGCATCCCACGTGCATGAATACCTTGACGTCATTATGCATTATTTATTAGGTATAACTGGGATGGATCCAGTTCACCTTCAGTTTTATCTAGAGAAGTAGTTTTTTTGATGTAAAGATCTATAAAAATGGTATTTTGAATTCACTCAGGAGTGAACTGAAATGCAGTGGAGCCTGTCGCTGCTACATGGGCAACAGTAACAGTGGTGTGTTTGGGACGGTTAGGTTGTGTGAAGTCATGCAGCAGATCAGTACCTCTGTCCTTGTGTCTGATTCAGTTTCAACTGGCTGGATGTCTACAGCCTATAGCCAACACACACACACACACACACACACACACGCACACACACACACACACACAAAGTTAGCAGGTTAGCATTCACACCATTAGAATCAAAGAACATGAATGATTATTGATAAAGTTAGTTGATCAGAAGCAGCAGCAGGTTGGCGTAGACATGCAGTAGATGAGTTGGATTAGATAGAAGTCGATCAGTCCTTTTCTATGAATTAACAAACCTTTTGTAAGGATCCACTCTGCAACTCTTCCAGACTGCTGGACAGCAACCTGTGCTGATGCCTGGAAAAAAAAAATAACAGACTTCGAAAATTAGAAATGATGAAGGATTTAGAACTCACACACGATGACTGCCTTCAATCTGAGGTGAGTCCTTTTAGGTCAACTCTGACATGTTCATCTTCTACGTACCAGGATCCATTCAGGAATTAGTATACTATGACTTTTTATGACATACTATACTATGACTATTTTTATGATTTTTATGACATACTATTCTATGATTTTTTTGTGATATATTTGTTTATGACATTTGACTTGACTATTTTTATGACATAATATATGACTATTTTATGATTTTAATGACATACTATACCATGACTTTTTATGAAATAATATACTATTACTTTTTATGACATAATATACTATTACTTTACTATGTTCATCTTCTACGTACCAGGATCCATTCAGGAAGCTTGTGGACACCAGCGATGTGTCCACAGAGTTCTGGATACTACAACAGATGGCACATAAGATGAACGATTAATAGGAAGCAGCTGTCAGATGTGTGGTGTGTGTGTGTGTGTATATATTTTATACCTGGAGTCCAACTCTCTCTGGTAAGGAGATGAAGAAAGCAGAAGTGGAGAAGACCCTCTTGATGATATCTACGCAGAGACAAATCACAGTTTAGTTCTTCCAGTTTTTGTGAACAGTTCTTCAGTCAAAATATCAGTGTCCATTTCCGGGGAAGTCATTTTTCAGAGGACGAATCCTGTGAGATGACCCACAGGTCGAGAAGGGTTTTGATTACTGCTTATAATTGCATTCCGTCATTAGAGGTAGAACTGGATCGGGTCACAGCCGAGTGTGAAGCGGCTCGGATGAGGATCAGCACCTCTAAATCTGAGGCCATGGTTCTTTGCAGGAAACCGATGGATTGCCTAGTACGGGTAGGGAATGAGTCCTTTCCCCAAGTGAAGGGTTCAAGTACCTTGGGGTCTTGTTCGCGAGTGAGGGGACAATGGAACGTGAGATTGGCCGGAGAATATGAGCAGCGGGGGGGTGAGGGAGGGGCCGTATTGCATTCACTTTACCGCACCGTTGTGATGAAAAGAGAGCTGAGCTGGAAGCCAAAGCTCTCGATCTACCGGTCAATCTTTGTTCCTACTCTCACCTATGGTCATGAGGGCTGGGTCATGACCCAAAGAACTAGATCGCGGGTACAAGCGGCCGAAATGGGTTTCCTCAGGAGGGTGGCTGGCGTCTCCCTTAGAGATAGGGTGAGAAGCTCAGTCATCCGTGAGGGACTCGGAGTAGAGCCGCTACTCCTTTGCGTCGAAAGGAGCCAGCTGAGGTGGTTCGGGCATCTAGTAAGGATGCCCCCCTGGGCGCCCCCCTTGGGAGGTGTTCCAGGCACGACCAGCTGGGATGAGGCCACGGGGAAGACCCAGGACTAGGTGGAGAGATTATATCTCCACACTGGCCTGGGAACGCCTCGGCCCCAGTCAGAGCTGGTTAATGTGGCCTGGGAAAGGGAAGTTTGGGGTCCCCTGCTGGAGCTGTTGCCCCACGACCCGACCCGGATAAGTGGTTGAAGATGAGATGAGATGTTAGAGGTTGTAAAAAAGGTTATGTGCTTCATCATCTTACCTCTGACCTGACGAAATCAGACTGAGCTTTGTGTGTGATGGCTCGGAGTCTCAGACTGCCACTCAGCTCCTCTTCACTGCTCCCTACCGACATCACACAGCACCACACCATTACAGAAACTACACAGGACAGAACAGCGTTTGCTACTTTCAGATTTCAGGAGAGAAAAAGGATGTAATTGATTTCTCACCCTGTGTGAGTGCCATGACATCCCTCATCTTTCTGTACTGGCCAAGCAGAATGGTCAGCTCCTCTATACGCCGGTCCTGTGATCAGCAACACACCCCCATTATGTATCATCAAACTGAACAGTAAAGGGAACGTTTTCATCACGGCAGTGTATTAAAAACAGCTTTCATTTACCTTTTCATCATTTGAAGCTAACAAAGACTCCATGCCCACCTTCAGCCTCTGGTATTCCTGGTCTGACAGAGAAAAAGGGAAGCATTCTAATGTTACCGTCACGTCCTGTTCATTTAGGCCGTCTGATGTTGGCGACAGACATGACAGCCATGCTAATGGGAATGAACAAGCAACACAAATGCACGCTGACAGCGGGCTGCCCATACACACCATCACCTGTGACCAACACTGCAGCTCTGCCGTGTGTATAGCAACAACGCCAATACCAACATCTCTCCTGGATTCCTAAAATGTATACTATACTATGACTATTTTTATGATTTGTTTTTATGACATACTATACTATGGCTATTTTTTAATGATTTTTATGACAAATTATACTATGACTATTTTTATTATTTTGTGACATACTATACTATAATTTTTTTTTACATACTACACTATGACTATTTTTATGACTTTTTTTATTTCATACTATACTATGACTTTTTATTACATATTATTCTATGACATTTTATGACATTTGACTATTTTAATGATTCTTATGACAAATTATACTATGACCATTTTTATTATTTTGTGACATACTATACTATGACTTTTTTATGGCATACTACTATATACTATGACTATTTTTACGACTTTTTATGACATACTATACTATGAATATTTTAATGATTTTTATGACATACTACACTTTTATAGACATTAGGTTTTTACGAGCAACACAATACATACACACACATACACATACAACACTGGGCGTGATGTCATTCAGATACAGAAACGTATCTTAAAGGGGAACTCCACCAGTCTTACACATAAAGGTCCGTTTAGCAGCACTACTCAGCCTGTGAACACAGTTGTATAATATGTTCTGTGGCTTCAGAGGAGAATAACCCTAATGATGTCATAGTGATGTCATCAGGGTTATCTCAGTATGAACTACACATTTACAGGTACAGCATCTATCAGGTAGGGAGGGTCCAATGAAAAGCTGCTGTAGGATACATCAGGAGATGTCGGCTACGGCTTCATCCGTGTGGACTGTTCTTTTCTTCTGTCTCTGGTGAGTTCCCCTTTAAAATATCTGACTTAGGCAAAACAAACTGACAGACTCGGGCTCTAATCTGACATATTAGATGGCCCTGCACATTCAGCTCTATACACGCTGATACCACAGCCACTGACAAATCCTTAATTCTGATTGGCTGGAAGTTTTTGATAAGCAGACAGTGTAACCGGACACCTGCTGTATGACGCAGGTGTTTGTTTGCAGTTTGTTAAAGCGCCAGTGTTAAATAGCAGGTGAAGGGCTTGTGTATGAGTGTGCACGTGTGTGTGTGTGTGTGTGTGAGAGAGATGTAACGTTATCTCAGCTGCAGAGACGGTTTCAGTAACATGGTGGAGCAGGATGCAGAGCTACTCCTGGTCCAGCCTCAACCACTGATATTTCTAATCTGACATATCGTGTTGGCGGGTGGCCGTGGTGTGAGCGCGATAATACTCTCCATGTTGCATTGCCCGACAATCAGAGAAGCTCTTTGGAAACCAAACCGGCCAGAGGGCTTGAAAAGGATGTAGCTGAACGTTTACTGGGACCAACACAAACTGGAGCTGAGCTGTGGTCCAGTCTTCAACCAGACACTCCTCCACCAGGCAACGGATCAACAGGCTACTGAGCTTTACATTTAAAGTTCTGCAGCACTTGACAACAGAATTGATACGTGTTAGGAAGTTTTACATATCATGTCAAAAAAGTCGTCCCCGTGTCTTTATAGGCGGAGCAGTTTGGTTGAAAATTGGACCCATGGCAACAGCTCACCATGCCTTACATTTGTTAATCAGCTGCTTGATATACAGCTCCTCTACAGCAGAGGGCAGCAGGGAGTCAAGAACCAGTCAAGTGTACAGCAGAGGAGAGAGGGACATGTTGGTTAGATGTTACATCCACACCGGACAGATGTGATTGGTCAGACTGTCAGCTGTGTGTGTACCTCTCTCTGCGTTGTCATTGGCTGAGCTGCCTCTGGACAACAGCTGGGTCTGCAGGCATTCGATCTCAGCGTCTTTGGAGGCCAGGAGCTGCTGCAGCTCTGACATTTCCGCCTGTGGAGGAAGACAGAGAACATGTCCGTGAACTGTGTTGGTGTTCCAGGTCGTTGGATAATGCCGAGTTGTAGGCAACTGGACTTGTCCTCTAAAAACAAGAGTGTTTTATCAGGTCTAGTGGCTGACAGGACGGCTCAGAATTTATTCATTTGATTTAACAAAAACAAACTGAATACATTCAGACATGTACATGCATGAATTGTGACCTCTGCATTCAACCCCGTCCTGGGCTGCCGTAAAGCGCCGAGAACACTTGGACATGCAGTAGGACAGTAGGAGCTGGGGATCGCACCGCCAACCTTGCGGTTACAGGACGACCCACTCTACCCACTGAGCCAAAGTCATCCCAAATTTACAGGTTGATGGCACTCATGTGAGCGCCACCGGTCACACGGAATGAGGCGTCAAATCACTCAGCTAATGATATGAAACAACATTGTGAGCAGTTGAGACACACTGGGAGGACACACTGGGTACTGAATAAGTCCATCACCAAAAGCAGGGCTAGGAGGACACTCGCATCTGGATCAGCAAGCCAGAGGACACGAGACAACTATTAGAAAATGTGCTGAATCCACCACCAGGCCTCTGTTGCGTATTAAAGATGTGTTTTACCTATCTGTGTTACTTTCTATCACCTCTACTTTAAGCACTACCTTCATGAGGTGTCTACCATTTTATTGGTCCCACCCACATTTGAGCCCAAACCCATCCCATCTCTCCACACCTCCATACAGCTGACACCACAAGACTGGGGAGTTCCCCGAAGAAGATCTGGACAGGGGACAGATTATTAAAAAGAGGAGTCTTTGTGTCCCTGAGACGCACCACGCTGTCCAACATCAGCTCCCGTCTCTATTAATGTGGTGTTGATGCCTCTCACATGACTGCCCTGACTGCCTCATGACCAACAGCCAAGCTCCTCACTTCTCCTGAATTAAAGACTTGGTTTATAGTTTTGGTGTTCATAATTTGATTCAGACCTTTTTCTCTCTCTCTCCCCTTATTTGCCGTCTACCTCTTCACTGTCGACTGTCCAATACAAAAAATGCAAAAAGAAAAGAGGTATCCTGTATCAGAGTGCCCTGGTGGTGTAGGGGCTGAAGCACCAACCATGAACAGCAACGTCCCCAGTTCACTCAGGGCCAGGGGCTTTGGTTGAATGTCATCCTTCAAATAAAGGCATGAAATGCCCCCCTCAAAAATAATTTCCGTTCTGGTTAAAGGGACTGTTTGTAAGAATCAGAAATGTCTTGTTAACAGCAACACCTGTGGCCGTTAAGTCAACAAAAGTCAGCGTCCTGCTGCTCGCGCTTGTGCTCGCTCTACATAGACATGAACGAGCATCGCTCAAAACAGTGAGGCGACACACGTCAGCTAAAAGCACAATATCACTCTATATTTCAGCTGCTTGGCAGTAATGTTAGCTGACCAGACGAAGGTCTCTCCATGAATCACTGCTGATCCTAGTGTTGGCTTTTCCTGCCTCAGCCTCCCGACTGCGGCCGGAGGGAACAGGGGAGACACCGGAGTTTTGGTCGGAGACGATAACGTTTCTCTCTGCGGAGCCCCGTCACTTCACAAGACACGGGAAACCTCTGTTGGTCTGGAGGAGCTGCAGCAGTTATTTCTGAACAAACGTCCACTGTACATTCACTAGATATTCTCAGAGCTAAACTAACTCTTCTGCAGTGTGGAGTCTGCACGCATGCACGTGAGAGATGGAGCGAGCTGAGCGAATGAGAACGAGTGCGGTGTGTGAGTGAAGGCAGGCAGAGGAGCAGAGGAGCAGAGAACAGCAGAGACTCCGGTCCTGGAGACCAAAGCTACGGTCTCCCCCGCGTCCTCCGACTGCGGCCAACACTGTTTAACAGACGGGCTTCACTAGATACAACCAAGAGGTTTTGGTGCTTCCGTGTAGTTTGTGTTGGAGTCTGAGTCTGAACAGCGTAGCCACACGCGAGTGTGCATAGGACACCGACCCGGATTGATTTATACGTGTAAGAACTTACAAACAGTCCCTTTAACACGACTGTAAAACGTAGTTGATCACAACAACATGTGCCCTATTTTTGAGCTTGTGATTTTGCTTGCTCCTAGTTTCAGGAAACAGAGGACTCGGGGGTGTTTTTTGACGCATAATAGGGACAAAGCTGCTGACAGTTGGAGACAACGGGTGTGTGCACAGGCTTGCGTGTTTACAATGGTGGTATGCTTTAAATGCAAACTCAACAGCTCCTCCAGCTGCCTCACAATAAAAGCCTATAAGTCAAAAGGAGCAGAAGCCTTCACTAGACGCCAGATAGAGTCGTGAAGCGGGCAGAGAGACTGTAGAGTTATGGTCTGTTTCCTGTATGTTCCTGAACAATGACGTTTGCTATTTTGCCTACAAACATCAGGATTAAGTCTGTCCACTTTCAGCTGCATCTGTCACTGCCTGCTGGGGTCCTGGTCACACAACACATCACAATCATATTGATTTACATTATCCATACAAACTCTCAGAAAGGAAGAGAGACAGTCAGAAGGATGGGATTTCCTTTTTTTTTTGCTTCCTCACACTGATATATGAGCACATATACCTTATCAAAATCAGAATGTTTTACTATCTAACTGTTTGTCTCTGTCTCTGTGAATATTTGTGATTTGTAAGGGAAGTTCAGCCACACATCACAAGACCAACAACAGCAAAACGAAGAGGAGCAGGAGGGGAAAAAAAGAAGAGCTGGAGCGCAAAGTGAGGAAATTAGGAAGGAGAGGAGGAAGCGGAGAAGCGTACGGCCGAAGGAGAGCACTGGTGAGGAAGAGGTAGCAAAGGAGGACGACAGAGGGGAGTGTTAGCAGAAGGACTAATCGGAGCAAAGGAACAGACACAGAAGTGACGAGCAAGAGGACAAGAGGAGGAAGAGGAGGAAGAGGAGAGGCACCTGTGCGCTGCGCCAGCGCTCCTCCCAGTGCTGCTTCTCCAGCTGCGTGTGCTCCACAGTCAGCTTGAGGCTGGACAGCTGGGTCATGAGTGACTGGTAACACACATGGAGAGAGTAAGAGATAGAAAGCTAGAGAGAGCAGAGACACAGGAAGAGGGGTAATGATGGGGGGGATGTAGAGATGAGGAGAAAGACAAGAAGTGAAGAGAGCCAGCCGCAGAGAGGAGAGGATAGAGGAGGGAGAGGAGGAAGGAAGCACTGTAAGCACAGAGAAAGCACTGGCAGTCTGCAGTAACAACAACGTGTTAGGAGAGAGATGCTTTATAGCAACATATTAACCTCTTAAACCCTGCTGGGCCGTCCTTACCGAGCCATGTTGTGCAACCACATTTTATTCAAACTCATGAACCATTATTTAAAGGGACTGTTTGTAACTTCTTACACTTATAAATCATTGCGGGTCGGTGTCCCATGCACGCTCGCGTGTGACTGAGCTGTTCAGACTCAGACTCCAACACAAACTACAGTGAAGCACCAAAACCTCTTGGTTGTATCTAGTGAAGCCCGTCTGTTAAACAGTGTTGGCCGCGGTCGGAGGACGCGGGGGAGACCGTAGCTTTGGTCTCCAGGACCGGAGTCTCTGCTGTACTCTGCTCCTCTGCTCCTCTGCCTGACTGCCTTCACTCACACACCGCGCTCGTTATCGCTTTTTCGCTCCACTCTCACATGCATGTGTGCACATTACACACTGCAGAAGAGTTAGTTTAGCTCTGAGAATATCTAGTGAATGTACAGTGGACGTTTCTGCAGAAATAACTGCTGCAACTCCTCCAGACCAACAGAGGTTTCCCGTGTCTTGTGAAGTGACGGGGCTCCGCAGAGAGAAACGTTATGGTCTCCGACCAAAACTCCGGTGTCTCCCCTGTTCCCTCCGGCCGCGGTCGAGAGGCTGAGGCAGGAAAAGCCAACACTAGGATCAGCATTGATTCATGGAGAGACCTTCGTCTGGTCAGCTAACATTTCTGCCAAGCAGCTGAAATATAGAGTGATATTGTGCTTTTAGCTGACGTGTGTCGCCTCACTGTTTTGATCGACGCTCGTTCATGTCAATGTAGAGCGAGCACAAGCGCGAGCAACAGGACGCTGACTTTCGTTGATTTGACGGCCACAGGTGTCGCTGTTAACATCAATTTCTGATTCTTACAAACAGTCCCTTTAAATTTCTAGTAAAGGCCTCAGATTTTCGAAAAATACCAAATATGTGAGGTTGACTTATGGGGAAAGGAGTATAAAATGCTTCTACTGCAGTTAAAACATTGGTTTGGTTTGAAGATTTAGTGCAGTGTAAGCATCATAAAGCTTCAATAGAAGGATTAGAAAACAATGATGTAGATAAAGAATATTTCTGTGGATAAGTGACAGAAATCAATCAAATCAAATCAATCAAATCAAACTAGATGTTTCTCACATTGGCCACCTCATTACTGTCCACTGTGAAAATGAGACGACATGCGAGCTGGTTGTTAGCTATGAATGACTTACTGCCACTTAATCTGCTAATCCTCACGTCACAATCATTGTTTAAATACCAGGCTGTATTGCTACATTGAATGATCTCTCCTTTCATACAGCAGCTCTGTGATATGTGGGCCGATAAGTAAGAAGAGATTGCAGTGCAGAAAGGCCAAACAAGGTTTGTGGTAATTCAGAAAGTGTCATCATTACATATATACAGTATATATATACGTATATATATACGTATATATATACACTATACACTATATACTATGGACTATGGCTGTATTCGAAACCGCCTACTGCATTCTACTGACGTATGCAGTATGTAGTATGCAGTATGTACTGCATACTGCGTTCCTCAGTAGTATGCAGTATGTGATCGTTGAAGCGATGTATTTAGCAGTATGCTAGACCAGGCTTTAGCCTTTAAAACAGCTTGTCTTTTTTTGTCTTTTTTTTGTCCAGTGCTTTAAGCACTGGACAAAAAAAGTAACTCATACCACTATTACAATATTATCGAAAAATACAACTTTGATTTTGTTGTTTATGTTATGTTTTTATACTTTATAAGATACAGCAGGTTTAAACTACTTATTCTAACAGCTCATAGTGAAGTAGACGGGAAATATAAAACATTGCTCTCGTCTACGAGACTGGAGAGGTAGCAACCCCGGCACGTGCTAGCTAGCTGTGACGGCAGTTTGTGGAGCTTCTAAACTCCGAAAACGTCGGAGCAAATGTTCGATTTCCCATCTAACTTCGTAAAACTGTCAATATTCTAAATCGACACAGTCGATTTCTCGCCTCAAAAATTTTCGGAAGTGAATTTAGTGATGCTACGAAAAATGTGTAGCTATGGCTGCTGTTGTTGTTGTAACCGTAGCCTGAAGCGGTCCAGCACTTTGCATTGCGGGATACAGTAGGCGAGGTAGACTGGTCCGATGCATACTGGAGATTTTTTCCGAATCAGTACGACATCCGGGTACTTTTGGTATACTGGATTTTGCTTTTGTTTGCATACTACATGCTACATTTTGGCCAAATCAGTACGTACTACTAGTATAGTATGCGGTTTCGAATAAAGCCTATTTCTTGACCAGGAGCAGTAACATGCTGGAGTCTCTGTTGGTTGCTAAGCAACCTCACGCTGAGGAAAGATTCCAGGAAGCGTATTCCCCAAAATGGATGAACACATTGGTGTTAACACATTGGTTCAGTCCGGTTTTACGATTCTCTAGGGAAAGTGTGTGTTTGTGTGTGTGTGTGTGTGTGTGTGACCTATTTGTAAGTACAGTATGTGCAACAGTTCAGGTGTGCTGATCATAGAGATGGGAGGTTCTGGCGCTACATGCTGGTTTAATAACTACCTTGGTGGCTCTGAGTTTCCTCTCATACTGGCCATTCTCTCCCTCCAGCTCCTCCACTTTGCTCTTCAGCTGCCTCACTTCTTGTAGCAAATCCTGCAGACAAACCAAAACACAGCATCATTTACTTCACGTCTTATTCAGCAGTCTAAACAGGCATGCAGGTGAGTTCATCTACTTGCGCACAATTATTCTGAAATTTATATAAATTCTGAAAGAAAATCACATCTAAATGTCAGAATCCCCATCACCATCGTTACTGAACTGTGCACATGCCAACATATAAACGGGAGGGTATTCAATCATCAGGTTCACATTCAGTGCAGTTATAAAGGTCTCCAGGACTGAAAAGTGGTTAATAAAGGGAACATGATCCTCCTGAAACAGATGGCACAGCGTGCAGTTATCAACAACGACCAGGAAAAGGATGAACCCCTGAAAGCTGTCCAGGCTGCACATTGTACCAAAGGAAACCTTGTAGAGCATTACATGTTATTATCCAGTAACATGAGCCATCCACCTGGTCAGTGGACGAGGAAACGGACATTGTTAGTAGAGGGAGGAAACCACCGTCGTGCAAACAAAACCACATCAAATCAGATAAAAACACAATGGCTGCTCCAAAACCCCAAAGAGAAATGATTTATAAAGACACAATCCAGAGCATGTGTTTTTCCAAATGCTTCAAATACTTGAGGAGTTGGGCAGTGCAAGTTTATGAATTACTATGCCTTTAGCATCTACTAGTAGGTCACACTACTTGTAGGGTTCCTTATTTTACCCTAGTGTTACCGACTCAGCTTCAACAACCTTAATAAACCCTCAAATGTATGGAAGTATTTGGAAAACCTCTCCATATCTGCAAGAACCAGAGTAGAGTGTAACCCCGACATCCTGCAGTGCACACACACACACACCCACACACCCACACACACACACACACTGCAGACACACACCAGAGAGGTTGTTAGTTTGATTCTGTGGGAATTTTCCAAATACCGGGTGGCGTGTGGACTGGTTAAAAAGGGAGGAGAGAAGAGGAGAAGAAATGATGGGGAAGGAGGGGGAAGATGAGTTCATCCATCGAGTCTCCCTACGTGTACGGTCTGTCCTCCATTGTGCATCTGGACGTCAGAGCCAGACGGGCTCATGTCTGAGCAGGCTAACCCAGCCTGAGGGCTGTGGCCCTGGGTTAGGCTGCCTCTGGGCTCCCCCTGCTGGGCCTCCCTCTCCTCCAGGGCCCGTTTCTCCTGGATACGAGTGCTGATCTCCTCCTGAAACCTGCACATCTGCTCCTGGAGCTCACTGATGAGATTTACCACACACTAGGAGGGATGGAGTGATGGAGGACAGATGAAGGGCAGTAGAAGAGATAGGAGAAATAGGAGAGAGGAGAGAGAAGAGGAGAGCAGAGGAGAGGAGAGGAGAGGAGAGGAAACAAGACAGGAGAGGAAAGGAAACAAAAGAGGAGAGGAGAGGAGGAAAAAGGGAGGGAAAAGGATCAGAATCAAAGTAGAGGAAACAAAAGAGGAGAGGAGAGGAAACAAGAAAGGAGAGGAAAGGAAACAAAAGAGGAGAGGAGAGGAAACAAGAGAGGAGAAGAAAGGAAACAAAAGAGGAGAGGAGAGGAGAGGAGAGGAGAGGAGAGGAGAGGAGATGAGAGGAGAGGGGAGGAGAGAATCAGACATGAACTTATTTGTCGATCTCGTCAGTATTTGGGAATCTCCATATCTCGATGACTGCTGTTTTTTACTGAGGAAACAAAAACACTCAAAAACCATCGAACAACATATAACATAAATATTAATTGCAAAAATGAATGCAGAAGAAGGAATTACAACTGTGTAAAATGAAGACATTACCATTAGCAGCACCATGTCACCCAACATAAAGCACTGAGGAACCCAAAAGTAACTCCCAGAAATACAAACGTATACAATACCGTGAGCGGTGACACAACTACCCAGTATGTGATCGTCCTTGTGCTAAAGGAGTGTCTGTTTGAGCAGGGAGAGGGAGAGTGTGTGGGACTGTACTGTCTTTTTAATCAATACATTTGACTTTGTGAAAAAAGTAAAGCAACTTTTCTCTCCCAAAGTCCACTCTCTGATGCGGTCTGCCTTTGAGTGGACCGTTATGTAATAGCCCGACACAGGACCATGACCCAGAATTTAAACCCAGACGGAGGAAGTCAGGAACCGCAGACAGACAAACAGAGAGGAACAACAGACATTCAGGTAGACACAGGTGTTCTTATGAAACCTTTTCACAGCCAGTTACAGAAAACAAAAATGCCTGCTCATCAATTTGTTTGTAAAAAAGCTGTTGTTTTATTGATCCAGAGTGTTCTTCAGACAGCAGTGTGTGTGTGTGTGTGTGTGTGTGCTGTTGGACTGGTTTCCTGAGGTGAAAGTGTTTGTCCCTCAGGAATGCTCAGACTGAGATGCCTGCCATTCCTCCTGCCAGCCGACCGGAGCCTTGCAGCTGTTACACACCACACACACAAACACACACAACATCACTTTGCTGACGGAAACGTAGACCGCTGTCAGTTGCCATCGTAACATGACCAAAGCCAAACACCACCACCGCTGTACATGGGATATGTTGGATTTGGGTGTGAGATCAGACTCAGTATCTCATTACTGCACCAGCCAAGCATCAACTTGTCAATGTTAAATCAGCTCTGTTAAACAGCACACAGTGAAGGTGAAGAGATGCAGTGATCCCTGAACCAGCTGGAGAATCACAATAAAGGGAATGAATGAGTGCAGCTCTTTCTCTACAGAGCAAACCACAAGTGAATGTGTGACTTTTCTCCCAAACTAATGTCTATGTAAAGATATAGAGGAGTAATGTCTACCTGAGTCTATGATGTCAGCATTAAAGGTCCCATATCATGCTCATTTTCAGGTTCATACTTGTATTTTGTGTTTCTACTGGAACATGTTTACATGCTGTAATGTTAAAAAAAAAACTTTATTTTCCTCATACTGTCTGGCTGAATATACCTGTGTTTACCCTCTGTCTGAAACGCTCCGTTTTAGTGCATTTCCACGGAATTGCGTTGCTAGGCAACAGTTTGGGTCCATGTTTACTTCCTGTCAGCTGATGTCATTCACATCCACTGCAACAGGAGATAAACTGGGACACATTTAGAATGTTTTTGTTTAAAACCACGTAATGGTCTAAATATTGTATATTTGTGACATCACAAATGGACAGAAATCCTAACGGCTTGTTTCAAACGCACAATTTCTAAATACGGGCTGTGTGTATTTCTCCGTATATTGAGCGTTTTGATAGTTTAACAGTATTTATATAACACTTAAACCTGCTTTATAATATAAAAGACATGAAAATTTCACTTTTTACAATATGGGACCAATTATTGACCATGTAAAGATATAGAGGAGTAATGTCTACCTGAGTCTATGATATCAGCAATAATATATCGTCGACAATTATGGCGAACTGAACATTTGCTCCAACGTATTAAGAGTTTAGAAGCTCCACAAACTGCCGTGAAAGCTAGCTAGCGCCTGCTGAGGTCGCTACCTCGCCAGCCGGTCAGTCACTCTCACAGACCGCTATGAGCTGGAGCTCTCTAGAGACCGGTCTGTAGACGAGGGGCTTTTATTTCCTTGTTTACGGATAGTTTGTTTGAATATCACAACACAAATGTCCATTATAAATGACCGGGAACCTGTGTTTATCTGCCTTTTTGGAGTTGAAAAGCTCCACAATCGCCCGCGGGCGTAGCTTGCTCGCCAGCCGGCCAGTGACACTCACAGGCCGGCTACAGAGCAGCAGAGTGGCGAGGGAAGAGGAGAGGAAAGAGCAGCCTCTGACAGGGCAGAGAGATACCTGCTAAGACAACATGACCCTTTTTAACATTCCTCTAACTACGGATGGATAGTCATGTAATTTGGTAGACATTCACGTTCCCCTCCGGATGAATTTTAATAACTTTGGTGATCCCTTAACTTTTCCTCTTGTGCCTTAGTGTTTTTATGCATTTAAGGATCTTACTCATTTTGTTTATAAATGTAGCGTCATGACCGAAAAGAAGTTTGAAATCAACTGCTAAGACAACTTTTCTTTTTGCTAAGTTCAGAATCTTGTTTCCACGTGAGCTTCACAGAGGCAGAAGATGTTACCAGAAGAGTCGGGGCTTTTCTCACAGAGGCAGACGTCACTGACTGTTACGTCCCGCAGGATGTCTTAGTGTGAATGTCCTGCATGTTCACTTTGTGTGTCGCCACTGCAGGACAGAAAAGTATATTTCCACAGTACATCCTGTCACTTTCTGTCTTTCCATCTGTCTTTCATCCTGTCATCCTCTGCTCCTTCTCTCTCCTCACCTCCTCTTCCTCTCCCTCGCTGTTTACTTCTGCTGATGCTCATCATGCTCCATCCCCATGTGTGTGTGTGCACAACATGGGTCCCTGCATGTCAAAAACGCTGTATCGTGTTTATTCAATCAAAGCATGGCCGTGGGTGCTGGCTGGCCTGTGTTACACACACACACACACACACACACACACACACACACACATAGAGCCACAAGAGTAGCTTCAGTATCTTGTGGTGCCAGTGGGGAGCAGCTGGGTGCCACAATGAACAAAGTCCAAACAAAGAAACTAGTGAAGACAAGCAAAGGCTACTAGACTGCTGACTTGGGTGACGTGCATGTGTGTGTGTGTGTGTGTGTGTGTGTGTGTGTGTTTGTGTGCGCATGCAATTATTTGTGTATGCGATGAATAAGAAACACACAGTTTTAATATAACTGTTTGTGCAGTCAGGTGAACAGAGGCCCCGTTCAGACCTGGTATTAAAGGTCCCATATCATGCTAATTTTCAGGTTCATACTTTTATTTTGTGTTTCTAATAGAACATGTTTACATGCTGTAATGTTAAAAAAAACATTATTTTTCTCATACTGTCTGTCTGAATATACCTGTATTCACCCTCTGTCTGAAATGCTCCGTTTTAGTGCATTTCCACGGAATTGCGTTGCTAGGCAACAGTTTGGGTCCATGTTTACTTCCTGTCAGCTGATATCATTCACATACACTGCAACAGGAAATAAACTGGGCCACATTTAGAATGTTTTTGTTTAAAACCGCGTAATGGTCTAAATATTGTATATTTGTGACATCACAAATGGACAGAAATCCTAACAGCTTATTTCAAACACACAATTTCTGAAAACAGGCTGTGGGTATTTCTCCGTATATTGAGCGTTTTGATAGTTTAATAGTATTTATATATCACTTAAACCTGCTTTATAATGTAAATGACCTGAAAATCTCACTTTTTACAATATGGGATCTTTAATATGCGTCCTCAGTGATCGGATCGGACAGCTCTAAGTATGTCTGTTCACACCTGGCATTAGAATGCGTCTTGAGTGGCCACTTGTGATCCGATCTCACTTCCCCGCTCTATATGCAAATAAACACGTAGTAAACAAACGGCCAATACAGCAGACGTTGTGACGTTATATTACATAAATGTCAGTAGTAATATCTGACATATTCGTGAATTCTGGTACATTTTATTAACATCAAAATAAAAGGTTATTTTACCGGCGGTCCCCGGGGACCTCCGCGTCGCCAGTACTGCTGCTTTTGCCAGACAACAGCGGGGTACAGCGCTTCAGAGAGCAGGGAGGAGATTGAACAGGCAGTCAGGCTGGTGGACGTACGGACGGACGGGCGGGTGTCGGGTCAGGAACAAAGGTGTCCACTTGTGATCCGATCACTGAGGACGCATGTTAATACCAGGTCTGAACGAGGCCAGAGAAGCAGACGGAGGAGCTTACAAAGCCACTATAAAAAGTGACTTCTGATGTTCACTTTCAAATTACAGTTTCATAACAGATAGAAAGACTAAAAATGCTATTGTGACAAAAATGACCTGGTGAGCCAACACTAGTATTTATTAGTGGACAGACTGAGTGACCTTGTACTACTGAGGCTCAATATCTTAAGCTCGGTTTATTAATTTCACTTTTTTGTGACAGTTTCATTTTTTTACAGCCCCCA
The DNA here is from genome assembly GCF_015220745.1 of Sebastes umbrosus. Classification (NCBI taxonomy): domain Eukaryota; kingdom Metazoa; phylum Chordata; class Actinopteri; order Perciformes; family Sebastidae; genus Sebastes; species Sebastes umbrosus. The sequence continues at coordinate 36,529,866 of NC_051272.1, read as the reverse complement.
GGCAGCTTGATTAAAGTTTTTCTTGGTAAAATTAAATATTCTTGATTAAATAAGCGACAGACAATTTTAAAGCTGAAGTAGGCAAGATTGGAGCAAATATGACTAAAAAAAAGTCATTTTTATAAAACGGTCGCTATATCGTGATAGTAGTACATGAAACAGGTAACCTGAAAAAAATCATGTTCCTCTGTGTCCTCCGGTGTCCTCAAGTGCTCTTAACGGCATCTGCAAGATTTCACAGACCAGAGGAAAACAAGCAGTAAGAGCTGATCTGAGGTCTGCTGTCCAGCTGCTAGATGCTGTAGCTGAACTCTGATTGGTGCACGAAAGTGAGTGACATCCCTTTATCCAACTGAGAAATGTAACAAATACTGTGTTCATGTAGGAAGCAACCACTCCGGTAAGAAGCTGATTGTATTTTAAGGGACGTGAGATCGATTAGTAAGACTTTATTCAGCACTCTAAATGACTATTTAAAGGTCCCATATTATAAAAAAGTGAGGTTTTCATGTTGTTTTATTATAAAGCAGGCTTAAGTCCTATATAAATACTGTGAAAGTATCAAAATGCTCAATCCACCAGGAAATACACACAGCCCGTATTCAGAAACTCTGCATTTGAAAGAAGCTGTTAAGATTTCTGTCCATTTTGTGATGTCACAAATATACAATAGTTAGACCCTTTACACAGATTTAAATGTAAACATTCTAAATGTGTAGTACACATGGACCCAAGCTGTTGCCTAGCAACGCAATTCTGTTGCAATTCCATCGCAATTCCGTCGAAATGCGCTAAAACAGAGCGTTTCAGACAGAGGGTAAATACAGTCACATTCAGGCAGACAGTATGAGGAAAATAAAGATTTTTTTGAACATGACAGCATGTAAACATGTTCTAGTAGAAACACAAAATACAAGTATGAACCTGAAAATGAGCACGATATGGGACCTTTAAAAGAGATATTTTTTGTAGTGTTGACTTAACAGTTTGGTGTGAGCTGTCTGGCAGGCCGTCTGCAGGGTGTGGTTCAAACTGTCTCAGGGGGCTGTTTGATATGTTCTGGCTTGTTTGACATCCTCAACGCTGCAGCTTGACATCTCATTCAGAGTCAGTTCGTTATTACCTCACATCTGGAGGAGATGGGACAGACCTTCATCTGCTGGGTAGACTGTTACAATGAATGTTATCTGGGATTTTCACTTAGTGCTGGCACTAGAGGGCCGTGGGAAAGCCCAACGTCTAGGACTTGTTGGTTGCAAAACCAATCTGGAAAGACAACAACTGCAACAACGTCACACTGCTGGTTTGATAATGGGAGCCAACACTAGAGTGTCTAAAGCTGAAACTGATGACCCCAAAGAACCACTTGGTTTAAAATTGTTTAAACAGGACAACCCCCAGGCTGATCTGAGAACAGACCCGCTTCACATCCAACACACATCCCATTAATCCCACTCCTCATTAGTGGGATCACCTACCACCAGGTGAGTTCACACAAACAACAGGCAAGTCCCATGTATTCCAATACACCAAGTCACAGACAATCGCTGGATTCCGAACCGCATACCATACTAGTAGTACGTACTGATTTGGCCAACATGTAGTATGTAGCATGTAGTATGTAGTATGTAGTATGTAGTATGTAGTATGCGAACAAAAGCAAAATCTCCAGTATGCCAAAAGTACCCGGATGTCGTACTGATTTGGAAAAAATCTCCAGTATGCATCGGACCAGTCTACCTCGTCTACTGTATCCCACAATGCAATGTGCTGCAACGGTACAGGCTATGGTTACAACAACAACAGCATCCAAAAACGGCTCGTTTTTACATTTTTCGTAGCTATTTCATCACTAAATTCACTTCTGAAAATGTTTGACTCAGGTATTTTAAGGAAAGCAGAAGAACATTTTAAAATGTTTTGAAATGTATTTTGGTTGAATTGGGAGTTAAGATGTATTCTATACTCCATAATATAAATGGATATACTGTATGTATATATGGATATACTGTATGTGTGAAAACTTTTCACCCAGGTGAATGCAGCAGGGATCTATGCCTATAGCAACTTAAATACAAGCTGGATCCAAGACACAGCAGCAATGAGTTGAGCAGTGTTTGCTCTGTGAAACATTCACACACAAGCTCTCTCTCTGTCTCTCACACACACACACACACAGGTTTGTCGACTTGCCATACCTCAGCTTTGTTCTGCTTTGTTTCCGCGGGGTCCTGTGGGTGTGAGTTTGTGTGTGTCTCCTCCATGCCGACCAGCTTCAGTTTGAGGTAGGACACCTCGTCCATCAGGTCCAGCTTCTGAGTCTCCAGAGAGGTCCTGCTCATCAGCTCCTGGGAAGCACACACACACACTGTAAGTTAGATGCATTTAAAGCAGCTTTTACAGACCACACCTACAGAAATGTCAAACACAACACGCACACGCAGATATCGGAGGTCAATGTAGAGAAGCCAGCATGCTGCTCCACTTCGGACAATGTTCTTCCCACACTAACAGAGCGGACGAGGCCGGGGGCCCAGACCCCACGAAGCTAAATATACACACACACACACACAGGCGAGCTAGGGGCTCTATTAATACATGTCTGTGCTTCTTTGGTATGGGAGAGAGAGAGACAGAGAGAGGCCGCTGAACATGAAGAAGTGACTCGCACAAACACATGGATCTCTTTGCCAACTCTCAGTGTGTCTGTTGCTTTCGTTTCCTCATCTAATCTACTTCTAGTCCCACTTCCTCTTCTCTAAACTCAAACTGAAGCTGCCTTGGATTGTTGTTTAAGCCTCTGACATCCATCTTCTTACACTCAGAGGAAACTGAGAACAAAATGAGGCTGTAAAAGGTTTGCCCACTCGGTAGATAAACCAGGTCCAGGTGGTGAACAAAGCTTTGGCTCTGATCCATCCTTGTTGCTGTTATTTGATACCAAAAATGACTGATTCCATTCAACTAAAACAGATACAGAAACACACTTCCTGTATCTTGTTCTCCTTAAAGGTCCCATATTGTAAAAAGATTTTCATGTCTTTTATATTATAAAGCATGTTTAAGTTCTATATAAATACTGTGAAAATATCAAAACGCTGAATCCACAGAGAAATACACACAGCCCGTATTCAGAAACTGTGCGTTTGAAACAAGCCATCGGGATTTCTTATGATGTCACAAATCTACAATATTTAGACAATTTCTCAGTTTTAAACGTAAACATTCTAAATGTGTCCCAGTTAATTTCCTGTTGCAGTGTATGTGAATGACATCAGCTGTCAGGAAGTAAACGCGGACCCAAGCTGTTGCCTAGCAAAGCAATTCTGTTGCCACTCTGTTGAAATGCGCTAAAACGGAGCGTTTCTGACAGAGGGTGAAAACAGGTATATTCAGACAGACAATAATGTGTTGTTTGAACATTAAAGCATGTAAACATGTTCTAGTAGAAACCCAAAATACAAATATGAACCTGAAAATGAGCATGATATGACCCCTTTAAGACAAAATCAAAAGAAAAATCTGCCAGTTAATTCACTTGATTCCAACAGTTTTACACTTAACTGTCGTCTTCATCATCTTGAAATATAGAGGATTGTTTCTCTTGCATCTGGTGATTTGAGTGATCTGATGTCTCTTGTTTTTAAGAAAATGGAGAATTCCTGAGTCATCAAAGTGACTGACTTATTCAGAGGGCTGTAACGTTACACAGCTTACACTTCTGTTGAGCAATAGTGGGATTTTGAGATGATTTTGGAGAAAGAGAAGTACCTGAATCATTGACTTTCTATTTCCGTCCTGCCATACAGTTTATCATGCAAACTTAACCCTAACTGGAACCGCAGACTGATGTATATTGTATAACATTGTACAATGACTTTACTGAAGTGATACAATAAAGTGGAGTGTTGTTCTTCCACTGGAGTCTGACCGGTTCTCCTTATTTAAAAAAAGACACTCTGCAGTTCTTAGAGCATCTGCATGTTACAGAGATCCACATGTAGGGCTTTTAAAGACATCTTATTCAAACTGAATTTGATTTGAAGACAACTATGATTTAAAGAAAACGACACCAGGTGCTTTGAGCTACATGCTAACATCAGCATGCTAACATGCTAACAGTGACAATCGTGCTGGTGTTTACCAGGTAGAGGTTAACATGGTCAATGTCTTAGTTTAGCATGTTAGCATGCTAACATTTGCTAATCAGTACAACTGAGGTTGACGGGAATGTCGTTAGTTTTGCAGGTATTTGGTCATGAACCAAAACATTGGACAAATTAAAATTTGAACGTGATGATAAAAAGTCAGAAGATCACTAAAGTTATTACAATTCATCCTGAGGCGGGCCATGAAAGTCCGCCCCCAAATTGTATAGTAATGCATCAAATAGTTGTCGAGACATTTTACACAAAATAAATATATCGACATCCTGGTGGCGCTAGAGGAGGTTCCCATCATTAAAGCTAGCGTTGCTGATGTTCTTCAAAAACAGTTTGTGCTATATTTATTGAAATTCTCTTTACATCCCGACAGCAATCAATAAATCAAATGTTCTGAAAAAAAAAAAAAAAAAAAAAAAAATACGGTAGGCTGTGGGATTTAGGGATTTAGTTAGCAGCTAGCTATACCTTCACTAGAAAAGAGTTGGCAACACTGGGCTGGATACTTTTTAGAATCTGGTGTACTCTTGCTGTGTTTCTTGAGATTACCAACCCTAGCTGTAAGATCTATCCTCTGGGCACCAGGATGGTAATCCATCCAATAGTTGATCAGATATCTCAGTGAGGACCAAAGCGGTGAACCGACCAACCAACCTACATTGCCATAAAAATACCACTTAAAGTTCCCATATTGTAAAAAGTGAGATTGTCATGTCTGTTATAGTATAAAGCAGGTTTAAGTGATATATAAATACTGTGAAAGTATTGAAACGTTCAATATACGGAGAAATACACACAGCCCGTTTTCAGAAATTGTGCGTTTGAAACAAGCCGTCAGGATTTCTGTCCATTTGTGATGTCATAAATATACAATATTTAGACTATTACATGGTTTTAAAGGTAAACATTCTTAATGTGTCCCAGTTTATTTCCGGTTGCAGCGTATGTAAATTACATCAGCTGACAGGAAGTACACATGGACCCAAACTGTTGCCTCGCAACACAATTCCGTTACAATTCCGTTGAAATGCACTAAAACGGAGTGTTTCAGACAGAGGATAAATACAGGCATATTCAGGCAGACAGTATGAGGAAAATAACGTTTTTTTTTAACATCACAGCATGTAAACATGTTCTAGTAGAAACATAAAATACAAGTATGAACCTGAAAATGAGCATGATATGGGACCTTTAATATTTGCACATACTTATGTTACACTTAGTTGTACTAATAAATATATTAGGACCTTAAACATGTATACTTTTCCTTTTCTTCTTAAGGACGTGTGGATGCCACATTAGACACAACAGAGGGATACCATAGCGTCCAAATGGAAAGATCACATGGTAAACAAATAGTGTCAACAGCACAGCCACAGACAGACAGCTAAAACCCCATAATCACTCCAGCTCAGCAGCCACACACACACACACACACACATACACACACACACGCACACACTCACTCACAGAATCTTAGGTTATGGCAGCTGACTGTCAGTTTGCAATCTAACACCAGTGTCACTTAGAGCAGGATAAGCCGAAGTCTTTAGAGGTAATTTATCAGAACTCTGTGGTCATGGCCCACAGCTCAGCTGCCTGACATCTGCTTCCCTCTAATTATGAGGAGCAACACGTGACAAATTATCATCCTCTCTGCAGCATTTATAGAACTCTTTAAAGAGGCGCCACTCACCTTCCAACTGAACAACTGAGTTAAACAGTTACACAGAGTACGGTTCTTAATATCCGAAGAGTGTCATTTCAAAATGAAATATCCACAATATGAAAGACACCCATTCTTAGAAAATGACTGAAAGAAGGTGTAATGATCTCCATGTAGGCATTATATGCTGACACCCATAGCCCATGTACACCGGGTATTAACATGCCAGCTAGCCTGGGCTAGCATACTGTTAAATACATTGCTTTAACCGTTGCATACTGCATAATACTACTGAGTTTGTCAGTAGTATGTAGAAGGCGGTTTCGAATACAGCCCTTGATTGGTCTGAGAGGCTGTCTGAGCTGCGATCTGATTGGACTAAACCCCCAGCGATGATGGTGATACTGTTTGACTGCAGTAACAACGTGACTGCTCTCTTCTCTAAATACCTTCCATTCTGATTATTTAACACGCCACAATGTAGAAAATGCTTGCTCAAACGAATCGATGTTCAACCACAACCAAAGTTATGTTCACGTGTCTTTCTGTCTCTTGCTGCATGTCCAACACATTCTCACTCCCTTCAGCGGCCCACACAGCACGCTGTTAAAGTCAGCCATGACAACTCTGACTGGTCAACAACAGCTACCCCCAGTGTGTGTGTGTGTGTGTGTGTGTGTGTGTGTGTGTGTAAACAGAGCACACAGAAATGTCTCAATACAGTTATTTCTGTGTCTAAATAAAGGCATAGCAGGACATGTAGTCACAGTATGACTACATGTGTGGGAGGATCCCCTCTAGCATGACAACACTGTACTGTGTGTGTGTGTGTGTGTGTGTGTGGGGGTGTGTGTGTGTGGGTGGGTGGGTGCGCTGACTAAGGCTCATTTCTTATTAGATTAGTTGTAGTTCCCACAGCCAGTAGCAGCCCTGCGGCACTGATGCATAATGTTACATGGCTTCTCTCTCACTCAAACACACGCTCATGCACACACTAAAGGAACAGTGACCCAGATGGAGGACATCCTGCTGCAGACACGTTGTCAACTTTTAAATCCTACAAAACTCTCCAATTAGATATTGAGGATATTCAAGAGGAACAAATTAATAATCCAAAAAGATTCAAGACAACAGACAGACAGAACCCAGAAGCCCAGACAAGCGCACAATCTTTCTCCATACTCCACCTTCATCTCTCTCAGCAAACACCTCAACACCTCAGATCACATGAGCTATTGACCAGCAATCATCAACGGGACAGAGTCAACCAGGAAAAATAAATAAGCGGCAAACAATGCATAGGGAGGAGGTCAGGGTGGATGGATGGGTCATAAAAACACAGTTTTTTTGGAAAATTAACGAAAATTAATGAAAAAAAAACGTCGTTGTTACTCTTTCCAACAATCACCAAGTGTGCTTTGGTCGAACTCAACTGTAATTTCGCAGAGTTTAATGTGAAAAAACGTCAAATCTAAAGGTGTTCCCCCCTCCCTCCAGCCTCCGCTCTCTCTCTGTCCCTCTCTCTGCAGGCAGAAGGAAAGAGGCAGGGTGAGGCGTCATGAACACGTCATCAGTTACACTGCGCATGTCTTAAAGGTCCCATATTGTAAAAAGTGACATTTTCATGTCTTTTATATTATAAAGCAGGTTTAAGTTCTATATAAATACTGTGAAAGTATCAAAACGCTTAATCCATATAGAAATACACACAGCCTGTATTCAGAAACTGTGCGTTTGAAACAAGCCGTTAGAATTTCTGTCCATTTGTGATGTCACAAATATACAATATTAGACCATTTCAAAGTTTTAAATGTAAACATTCTAAATGTGTCCCAGTTTATTTCCTGTTGTAGTGTATGTGAATGACATCAGCTGACAGGAAGTAAACATGAACCCAAGCTGTTGCCTAGCAAAGTAATTCTGTTGCAATTTCTTTGAAATGTACTAAAACGGAGCGTTTCAGACAGAGGGTAAATACAGGTATATTCAGGCAGACAGTATGAGGGAAAATAAAGGGCTTTTTAAACATTAAAGTACATAAACATGTTCTAGTAGAAACACAAAATACAAGTATGAACCTGAAAATGAGCACGATATGGGACCTTTAAAGCCTGTGGTGTTAATGCATAGGCTGAGCGGAGTTATTAAAAAGAAATTCCCGAAGCCGGATCATGATCCGGATCGCCACCAAAATCGAATGGATTGTTCATTGTGCCACACCCCACCCCTCCAAAAGATTTCATTCAAATCCATCACAGACTTTTGGAGTTATCCTGCATACGGATAAACCAACTAACCAACGCCGGTGAAAACATAACCTCCTTCCTAGGCCTTCGGCCTTGGCGGAGGTAATAACTTTTCATAAGATATATGAACCGTTGTTGAGGACACGTTGTGCAGTGGCAGGTGGAGATCTAGTTAGATTGAAAGACTGCATACTGTGAATACATCTGTGGTTGCAACAATTGATGCTTTTATTAGCTATGAAGCAAAATGCGTCCATTTCACTGTAACAGTAGCATGGTACAACTTCTGTTTTTCAATTACACCTGAGAGCAGAAGAGAACTCCCTTCCACAGAAAAAGACAGAGCCTCTCTTGATTCGAAAACGTCCCAGCCCCTAGAGGGCTATTTCTTTTGGCGCTTTAGTCTTTTTATCCTCCGTTTTGACAACGAAAAGGACAAAGAGCGCGTTGAGGAGTCTAAACAGAGGGATGATTCTGTGGTTCAGAGAGGGGGGGTCTTCCAGCCTGGCAGAGCTCATGAGGCGGCCTCATCACTGATGTCAAGACAACAACTTAGCAGACATTCAGTGTTTCACACTACTTTACACTGACCTGCCAAGACAGTGTGCCACCTTCAGTCCCCCGGGATAAGACACCCTGAGATCAGACCCCCGGGATCAGACACCCTGAGATCAGACCCCCGGGATCAGACACCCTGAGATCAGTCCCCCGGGATCAGATCCCCTGAGATCAGTCCCCCGGGATCAGATCCCCTGAGATCAGTGCCCCGGGATCAGACTCCAGTGCTGGCTGGGTTTGCACTGGCTGAATTCAAGCTGCTACAGCTAACCGCTTACTGAAGGTCCGTGTCCCGCAGAGATTGCAGCAAATCTCTGTCATTTCGAAGAAACATTTTAACTTCAGGACCAATGACAAGCAGAACATGTGGACATCATTATACTGCTATGCAAAGCCAATATTAGTGCTTCAAACTGACAAAGTACGACACAACAGCAGTGGCAGAGCTTTATCGAAAAAGTCCCCTTCGAACATAACCTTTGTGTAATCAGCTGTTGATCAGCCGTCTTTCAGTCTGAGCAGTTCACACCTTCTGTTCTAAACTGTAGTGAGCAGTGTTCTACACGTTGTGGCTAAACCTACAGGACTGTTCAGACCACATTAACTACCTCCTCCAGACATCTGCAGCTGCACACTTGGCTTCTTTTTCTTCTGACAAAACCAACCAGGGGTTCCTCCTTGCTTATGTTCAAGTGTGAGCAGCCACTCTGTGGCCGGTCAATTCATATACAATGTGAGTTAAAGCATCAGTAGGCGAGATTGGGGTAAATATGATTAAAAAAAGTTGTTTTTATAAAACGGTCGCTATATCGTGACAGTAGTACATGAAACAGGTAACCTGAAAAAAATCATGTTCCTCTGTGTCCTCTGGTGCTCCTAACGGCATCTGCAAGATTTCACAGACCGGAGGAAAACAAGCAGTCAGAGCTGATCTGAGGGCTGCTGTCCAGCAGAACTCCGACCAAACGGTCAAACTAGGCAGCGCTGATCAAATATGAATCAGTATTCTGTTACTGTAATGTCTATTTCTCTCCTCAGATGTTCTCAGAATCATCTTGTAGTGCACGGTTTAGCTGTAAAATGAGAAAGTTTGTGACCCAGCAGCCATGTTGAGATCAGGTTGAGATGGCTCGAAGGAACGCCAAGTACCTGTCACAAGACCGGAGAACAGCCAATAGGAACGCTCTCTCTCTGAAATGACCTGTGATTGGTCAAAGTCTCCCATCACGGGCTAGATTTTCTAAAGCCTGAAAACAGAGCCATGAGGAGGAGCAGAAGTCTAGTTATCTCTCAGAACACTTCAATTACAATATGCTGAAAGGTTATTATGGAATTTTTGCCCAATGATGCAAAAATATACTGCCTACTGAAGCTTTAACAAGTATTAATATATAATGTACAAGAGTAATACAAATATACAGCTGCCCTGCTTAATGCAGATGGAAGATGCCAAGGTGTGTTTTAGTGAGTAATGCTTCTCAGAGATCATGAGGCCTGTGTGTGTGTGTGTGTGTGTGGGTGTGTGTGTGTGTATGTGTGCGTGCGTGTGTGCGTGCATCACCTGTTGCAGCATCTCCTCTGTAGAGGCCAGTTTCCGCCGGTGTTCCTCCAGAGAACTCTCTAGGTCTCTGATCTTCTCTCCCTGGGCCTCAACCTGGTCGGTCAGAACGCTCACCTGCAGCAATGGGTGACACATTCACTCTCTATTAGAAAAGACGTAGTGAGACACACACTCACAGACATGATGTAGTGGCAATGATTTTACTGTTAGAAAACCCCACCACGTACTCAAATCCACACAAATAAATCTAACTTCATACCCACATGGCCATGTCTCTCTTTCTCTCTTCATTCATCCTCCAAACAACAACATTTACTCAGCAGTCTGTCACATTTACTAGAATCTCCCAGACAATACACACACACACACACACACATGTCCAAACACTGTCTCACAGCACACAGAAAATAAAGAATCTAGTGGCTCAATGTGTATCCAAATCCAGATTACAACGAAAACAAGGACCTGCACTGTAACAGAGATTTGTGAATGATCTGGTAGCCTGGTGGCCTCAAACAAGTGAGTAAATTAATGAACATGTAAGTGAATGAGTAACATCTAAGATCCATCCTGTGTGTGTTCAGCACCTATTTGACTATTACCTGACAAATGTAATGTATCATCTATCAGCTATATATACCATTATTTAAGGGTGTTGCACCACAAAGCTATCTGCAAAGACAAGGCATGACTTTGATATGACTATTAAAGGTCCCATATTGTAAAAAGTGAGATTTTCAGGTCTTTTATAATATAAAGCAGGTTTAAGTGATATATAAATACTGTTAAACTATCAAAACACTCAATATACGGAGAAATACACACAGCCCGTATTCAGAAATTGCGTGTTTGAAACAAGCCGTTAGGATTTCTGTCCATTTGTGATGTCACAAATATACAATATTTAGACCATTACAGTTTTAAACGTAAACATTCTAAATGCGTCCCAGTTTATTTCCTGTTGCAGTGTATGTAAATAACATCAGCTGACAGGAAGTAAACATGGAACCAAACTGTTGCCTAGCAACGCAATTCCATTGTAATTCCATTGCAATTCCATTGAAATGCACTAAAACGGAGCGTTTCAGACAGAGGGTGAATACAGGTATATTCAGGCAGACAGTATGAGGAAAAGAATGTGTTTTTTTAACATTACAGCATGTAAACATGTTCTAATAGAAACACAAAATACAAGTATGAACCTGAAAATGAACATGATATGGGACCTTTAAGTCCTAATGTTGAAGAGAAAGACTCTCTTACCTGTTCTGTGCTCTGCTGCTGCTGCTGAGCTGTACTCACTCTAAAGGTGGTCAAAGGTCCCTACAGGCTGCAGGGACGTGACTTTCTAAACACAGTTTTGTGTGTGTGTGTGTGTGTGTGTGTGTGTGTGTGTGTGTGTGTGTGTGTGTGTGTGTGTGTGTGCTAACTCAGACAACACTTCACACAAAGAGAGTCCTGAAGGAGAGGTATAGGTGAAGGGAAAGTCAAGCAAAGAACAGCCTGTCAACATCCAGTTAAATCTAGAGTCATCTGTGTGTCTGTGGATCAATCACAGCTGGTCCCAAGACCACAATGTGGAACAAGTAGGTGTGTGACTGAGTGAGAAATGAGATATGGTTCTTCCAGGCGCGGTGGTACACTTCAACTCAACATTTAACAGATCCACTCACATAACCTTAAAGCAAACACGCACTCGGCAGGCGGAGAGAGCTGTGATTAGTGCAGGCAGACTGATGAGATCACAGCTGTATGGAGCAGCTATTAAAGTGATGCCTCTTGACATCACATAGTGCACAGATCTGTAATCTTGTGCTTCACCACAGCAGCGCTGATGTAGATATGACTGTAAAAGCCGTCAGTGAACACACGCTCAGACATGTTTGTTATGAGATAGCTATAGAGCCGTACTAGGATTACACACAGTGTTTTCCAGACAAATCCCAAGCTCACTGACTCATAGTAGGAACTCAAATAATTATGTCAAAATAAACACTAGAAAAATAATTATGGATCTTTGATTGTGGAGTATTCTTCTTTTTTTTTTTAGCAAAAGTAGGACCACAAAAGTCCCACTGATCCCATCTAATACAGATGCAGACAGATGTGTTGTGGTGGTAGAGACTGAGAGGAAACGAGTGAGGAGATCACGGGTGATGACAAGCAACACAAGTTCCCGGCTGGAATCGAACCGGGGGGACTTTTGTGTTTTCATGTTTTTTTTTTATTTTAGACTGGACATTCTCAGAACAAACTGGTGAAACGGACTGGTTGTGCAGACTCTCTGTCTCTCAGTGGTAAACAGAACAAACACACACACACGCACACGCACACGCACACGCACACGCACACGCACACGCACACGCACACACACACACACACACACACACAGGCCTCATGATCTCTGAGAAGCATTACTCACTAAAACACACCTTGGCATCTTTTTGCAGATCACACACACGTGTGCAGCCGTCACATGAAGGTTTTACCACGGCACACAGCGGCACAGTCAGTAACGTCACACACACACACACACACACACACACACACACACACACAGTTCTGACCTGTAGCACCAGAGACTCCTTGTCTCCCTCTAGGCGGAGCAGTCGTTCTTGGTAGGTTTCATTGTTGGCTGGAGAACACGGGTTCACCTGGATAAAGACACAGAGTAAGCACAGAGGTAAAACAACTGTTCCTGCTGCAGGACCTTGCTCTTCATTCATGGGTGACTGAGTAGCTTTATGAGATCATTATTGTTATTGTTATTATTATTATTGATACTATAATGTACCAATAGATAATTAGATAAAGGTTATTGAATAAAATGAAACCAGTTTAATAGAGTGCAGACCTCCGCCAAAGTTGGTTTCATGTACGTAATGCACAGGCTGAGCGGAGTTATTAAAAAAAATCCCCGAAGCCGGATCATGATCCGGATCACCACCAAAATCTAATGGATTGTTCATTGTGCCACACCCCACCCCTCCAACAAATGTCATTAAAATCCATCACGGACTTTTGGAGTTATCCTGCAAACGGACAAACCAACAAACCAATGCCGGTGAAAACATAATGTCCTTCCTAGGCCTTCGGCCTTGGCGGAGGTAATAAAAGAGCCAATCTAGTTTGGGTTATTGTGAGCAAAAGACATGCGGCATGTCAAACCGAACGTTTCACTGTGCAACCAGATAAAAATGGTAATCAATCATCACTAAAATGAATGAAATGTTGTATCAGAAGTATAATTAATTTACAAATGGACTGAAACAATGAAAATACAATTTCAATTAGATGGGAGTTAGTTTCAATAAGTCCTTTAAATAAAGTGGATTACTGAGCTCACACAAATCATGTTAGTCTGGATTAGTTCAACCAGGTTTGACTGCTGATCTCCACTGAACTCATCCTAAAACCCATTAAAGGGGCTGAAAACTTCTATCATTGTAGACCACTTTACACATCGGTTCTCACTTAAACATTAAAGGGTGTTTTTCTATTCATCAGTGTCAAACAAGCCAATTTAAAAAAAATTTAATTTCCAGGTTGTAAAACATTAGAACATGAAAAACGTCCACAGAGGAGGGAATACTGTTAAAGGGAGCTGAACTGTCACACATTTTGTCTGCCAGGTCATGAATCACTCACACTATGGAAGATAGGGCTGCACGATTATGGCCAAAATGCTTATCACGATTATTTCGATCAATGTTGAGATCACGATTATTTATCAAAATTATTCAAAGATTTTAGGGACAAAATATTTTTATTGCAAATTCATATTTAAATAAACAGAACGCTGCTTTCACTTTAATGTTGTGCTACATTCTAACCATCAAAAAACTTTTACTTAGTTATTATCATCTATAGTGGTTATTTATATAAAAACACACGACTCAAATGATAAAGTAAATAAGTGATCATATTTACTTTGAAAAATCTTGGAATTAGTTAGTCATATTTCCCTCTATTGCTCTGAAAACATCTCCTTCAAACAACTGGATTTATTCAAGTTTCTCACCAAAAACTACATTTTACAAGATTACATTTGAACGCATCATGCTAGCGTTATAATCTACCATCGCCCAATACTCATTGTAATGTGTAGAGCTTGAAGGCACCAGCTGTGTAGCGTGTGGCTCTGTTCAGCGAACTGTGATGACTCTGAGCAGCATCATGGAAATGAATTATAATAGAATAAGTTTCTGATTAAGTTAGTTAGTTCCAAGGTTATTTTAAGGTCGTTCCTCCACGTCTTATTTTGGACTTACAGTTGTGACAAATTGCAGCTTTATGTCTTCTTCAGTCACGCTGAAGAACTTTCACACCGACGACATGTGTGTGTGTGTGTTTGTGTGTGTGTGTGTGTGTGTGTGTGTGTGTGTGTGTGTGTGTGACGTTACTGACTGTGCCGCTGTGTGCCGTGGTAAAACCTTCATGTGACGGCTGCACACGTGTGTGTGATCTGCAAAAAATCGTATATACGAGACTGCTGAAAACCGTCCGGCTTCGATCGGCTGCTAACTGACGGTGTGTCTCTAGCTGTTAGTTTAGGAAGCGCTTGATTTATGCAGTGGAGCACATATTTTAAACGTCAATATAGCAGTCGGTCATGTTCATTTAATTGTGGGAAGCCAAAATTGTGATTAATATTGGATTAATTGTGTAGCCCTAATGGAAGATACAGTGAAGTAAGAGCATGAGAGTGAGAGTACCAGACATGTACAGGGTTGGTCTGTTTTTCACAGAGCACATGATGATAAAGAGTTATGAAAGATCGTCTGTGTTATCTGACTCCCATTTATCCACAATTAGCACTTCTTCTCTGAAGCTGGTGTTCCTGCTTTTTTTACAGGCCATATCATTCCCATCGGGGACCAGCGAGGCTAACGAACAGCAGCGCAGCCGGGTCAGGCTCTAGTCTAGAAATACGACTGCTTTGCAATACGCAGACGCTGTGAAAGAAATCTTTTGCCAGTTCCTCGGCCCTATAGCTATTAACGTTACGGCAGAACGATGTGTTCCACAAAAATAAACAGGAATCAAGCAGAACTATTTTAAATGACGGAATGCTTAAATGGTGTAGTTTCCATTTCTCTCTAAGGAGCCAGATTATCCTGTCTTTGAGTGTCTGTGTCCAGGGTTGCTGACTCCTTGACTCCTCAGCTTGCTGCTGCTGCTGCTGCTGGGAAATAGAGCGAGAGGAAAACACGATTATCCAGCTATGAAGCCTGGACCTGATAAGATAACGTTTCTGCTTCTCTCAGCTTCAGAGCAGAGGAAAAGCTCTACAGTCCCTTCACAAACCATATGCTCAGAAACCCTCCGTTTCAATAGAAATACATTCATCAAGATTGATTACAAATACCTTTTGAGGTTCAAAAACATGACATGATATTGTAGCCCGACCAAACTACACACTAGAGTCGACTATTTAAAGCTGCTGGGAGCTGCCTATATTGACTTTAAGAAAGCTCTGCCCTTTCAGCTTAATGCAACCCATTTTATCACCGATTAATCATTATCACCACTAGGGATGCACCGATACCGATACCAGTATCGGGTATCGGGTCCGATACTGTGCTCATGTACTCATACTCGCAAAACGGCTCCGATACAACAGCGCCGATACCACTTTACGGCAGCGTGACGTTAGCCTCTCGTCACCATCTTTTGGGTCCTATCGCACGCGCTCACGCTCCACCTCCCCGACGGTGCGAGCGAGATGGGTCGGTCGCGACGCACCGCCTCGTATGTGGGACTCCCCAGCCTGCCGTGTGTCCCTCACACCCTCCAGCTGGCTGTTAACGAGGGTCTTTTGGCATAGAGAAGTACTCGTATCGGTACTCGGTATCGGCGAGTACCCAAATGTAAGTACTTTTACTTGTACTCGGTCTGAAAAAAGTGGTATCGGTGCATCCCTAATCACCACTAATGTTGAGGCATTAGATATGAGACGCCGGGAGACAACTGACTGGGACATTTGCTATACTATCACTTTTTGGCACATAACAAAAAACAAACGAGAATTGTTTTCATTATTAACTGTTGCAAAGGATGACCAGAATGGATCTGAAGAGTATCTAGCAGTCTCGGCCTTTTAATGAATCGTCTCAAGACCGTAACTGAAGTTTAGCAGGCAGCTGTTCTAAGCAAGAAACCCACGGAGCACTAGCTGCTCAGCAGCAGACAGACACAGCTAGATAGCTGCAGAACACAGAGGAGCATTTAGCAGTTAAACAGACACATGTTTCAGTCAGAGCTGGAAGATGAGGGAATATCAGGCTTCTATTCATCAGGTGGACATAAACACTACTCCAAACAGATGATCATGTTTCCTGCTGACCCAAAAGCACTGGTGAAATACTAGTAACAACTACAAGTGCACTCGGAGAGGGCAGATCTCCGCCAAGGCAGGTTTCATGTACGTCGCTGCCCCCCTGTGGTGGCCTGTGGTGTTAATGCACAGGTTGAGCGGAGTTATTAAAAACCAATCCCGAAGCCAGATCATGATCCGGATCGCCACCAAAATCTAATGGATTGGTCATTGTGCCACACCACACCCCTCCAAAAAATGTCATTAAAATCCATCAAGGACTTTTGGAGTTATCGTCCAAACGGACAAACAAACAAACCAACCAACCAACAAACCAACAAACCAAACAACAAACCAATGCCGGTGAAAACATAACCTCAAAGGACTTGGAAGGAGGTAATAAAGCTGGTGTGAAATGGCAGAACCAATCATCCCAACCATGACTAGGGATGTCACGAGAACCGATACTTCAGTACCAGGTCGATGCCAAAATTCTAAAAATGTCAAAATATTACATCAAACCCGCTTCTTCTTACCTATATCTCTCTGAATGTCTAACAACACAGAGAAACAACTGTAGAGTCAGTGTGCAGTGAGTTCAGAGGATGGATACAGACCTCCCCCCCCACACACACACACACACACACTGACCATATTACTAACATTCTGTCAACTACACAGAGAGACACAGAATATTTCGGTTTGCAATACTGTAACAGTGTGACTTGTGGTTCCCTCCAGTGAGAAGTCAGGAAGTATTTAAATGAATGTTGATAATGATATTCCCATCGGGGCCATTTCAGGGCGGGCTCATAAAGGAACCGGGCCAGGCTGTTACTGTCTGTCTGTCTGTCAGTGTGGACGGCAGGTTATCACGTTATCACGTCTGTGGGCATTTTTCCAAGACTAATGGAAATACAATCAGAGTTTAACAACATGTAGCTCGTCTTTATTCAACAAGTGTGGGAGTGGGAGAGTGAGAGGGAGCGGGTGGAGCTCCTAATGACATACATATGATCCCAGTGTCTAAGAATGCATGACAACATCCAGGACAGCACCTACTTTTAATGACTCACAAAAAAAGCTCCATATAACAGTGGCTTTACTGTAAATATAAAGCACTAACAGTATGATGTACCCAGTGTCTGAAATGAACTTTTTCACTGCCTGCCATAGTGGCAGACAAGTCTTTTTTTTTTATCTGCCACTTTTGAAATCTCTGCGCTAAAGGAAGGAATAACATTTTAGATCTGATGTCATTCAATGTTCCATATATTTTACATAAAAAAACATTATATACACGGTAAATTACAGTGTTCCAATTACACCGTGGAGGGAGGGTAGTGTACACAGTACTGTACTGTACTTAGTTATTGTCATCTGTAGTGGTTATTTACATAAAAACACAATTCAAATGATTATGATTATTTAAATATTTGCTCTGATTAAAAAATTTTTTTGGCAAGCTGCTTAGAGCTACTGTTATGAAGTTAAACAGGTCATAATTCTCTCTCTAATATCTATTTTATATTGATGTGAAAACATCTCCTTCAAACAAATGGATTTATTCAATTTATTTATTATTATTTATAAAACTTAATTTTACGAGATTACATTTGAACACATCATGATAACGTTGTAATTAACCTTCACCCAATAGTACTTTTTCCTCAGCAGACTTTGAACGCCTCATAATAATAACTGAATGGCACCTCCGTTAACGTTAGTAGCTCCGCTATTTATCCAGTCAGGACTGTGCTGCCCACCGGCTGCTAACAGGTAACGTACCGTACTGTACTAGAACTTAAAGCCTCTAAGACATAAAGAGGTTAATTCCCGCCCCTTCTGGTGGACCAGAAATATCAGACTGTGAAAATACGTAATTAGAAAGACGACACAACCAAAAGTCGCGTAGTGACATCTCTGTAGGAGGCGTGTGTTTCCTACTGGGATGAACTCACACCAGTAACGGGTCTGATCCTTCTTTCTCTTCACGGCTGATAAAAAGACCAGGAGTCTCTGATAAAACACATCAGGTCAGATAGCGTTTAATTTTTGCATGGAACATAGCTAAGTTAGCTAGCTAGCTGATGTTGTGCGAGACGAGAGATATAGTTCACTGAGCGGTTTCAAAGAAATACTAAATGATACTACGACAAATTGAGACTTTTTTGGACTTGAAATATAATATTTTAAATTGACAAACATATGTGTGATTCATGGAGCAATTCAAACGGGATCAAAAAAATATTTGTCTCTCTCCGTTAACTAACGTTCATATTTTTTCTGAAATAAGGTCCCATGGTGGTCCAATGGAAGGGGCGGGACTTAGGCACTTTACTAACGTGTGCTCACTTTGTCATTGTCTACCGTTGAGTTCATTTTCCTATTTTGAGTGAAAACACTGGTCAAATGTGTTGCTATTAAATTCAGTGGTGAGCAATTCATGTAATTTGGTCCAGGAGCGCGTGGAACACATTAGCTGAGCTAATCTCTCTAGTCACACCACTGTGTCTCTAAATCAGATTTAAAAAGATGGTCCAATTCAATGTTCTCAATGTTCTGTCTGAGTTGTCGATGTTCCCGAGCGTGGGAATTCAATGTGAATCATTTTTCATTTGCTGGATCTGCAGATCTACATTGAAACATACTTTTCTCGATATAGTTAAGCATGCTCTAAACATGCTTAATCATGCTACACACAGTGATGTTACCAAACCAGGGTAAAACCCACAGGATAGACATGGTGGTTTCTGTCCAGTGGGTGGTGCTTGGTGAGGGCATGTTTCAGCAATAACTGGGCCTTCTGTTTGACACTCTCACTGTACACCATAACATTTCCCTGAAGAGATAACCCAACAGGTGTGCTGTGTCCAGATTCATATTCGTCTCATTGGAGTTGCAGTTGGACTATTTTCCAGAATATGAATTTTAAAGGGACTGTTTGTAACTTCTTACACGTATAAATCATTGTGGGTCGGTGTCCCATGCGCGCTCGCGTGTGGCTACGCTGTTCAGCCTCAGACTCCAACACAAACTACACGGAAGCACCAAAGCCTCTTGGTTGTATCTAGTGAAGCCCGTCTGTTAAACAGTGTTGGCTGCGGTCGGAGGACGCGGGGGAGACCGTAGCTTTGGTCTCCAGGACCGGAGTCTCTGCTGTACTCTGCTCCTCTGCCTGCCTTCACTCACTCAGAAGAGTTAGTTTAGCTCTGGGAATATCTAGTGAACGTTTGTTCAGAAATAACTGCTGCAGCTCCTCCAGACCAACAGAGGTTTCCCGTGTCTTGTGAAGTGACGGGGCTCCACAGAGAGAAACGTTATCGTCTCCGACCAAAACTCCGGTGTCTCCCCTGTTCCCTCCGGCCGCGGTTGGAAGGCTGAGGCAGGAAAAGCCAACACTAGGATCAGCAGTGATTCATGGAGAGACCTTCGTCTGGTCAGCTAACATTACTGCCAAGCAGGTGAAATATAGAGTGATATTGTGGTTTTAGCTGACGTGTGTCTCCTCACTGTTTTGAGTGATGCTCGATCATGTCTATGTAGAGCGGGCAGCAGGGCGAGCAACAGGACGCTGACTTTCGTTGACTTAACGGCTACAGGTGTTGCTGTTAACAAGACATTTCTGATTCTTACAAACAGTCCCTTTAACAGAAGGAAAAATATAAACAATTCATTGCAGTGAACATCATTTTTTATGTGATGTAACATACATCTAGTATTTTTAACAACATGACGAGATTGATTTCAACCACAGCGCTCATCCCTACAGCATGTGATAACTCTGAGACAAACAGGCACATGGGCCTGGCAACAAAATAGCCATGAGCTAATTCACGCATGAGCGCACACACACACACACACACACACATACACACATAACACACACACACACACACACACACATACACACAGGGACATTTCAGAAGCATCACATGAGAAAAAGATTAAAGACGAACAGGAAACAATGACTGGATGACTTTTCAGACTCAAACATCTTCCCCAGCTTCCCTCTACTCTATGTATCTGCTGAATCAGAAACACAGCAGTACGGGCTAGAAATAGCAGGATATCTGCTTTTGCAGGCTCAATCCATTAGATATCAGAGAAAAAACAGAGCGGATCAGCAGATCAAAAAGTACCCAGAATGCAACATGACATGACTGAAGCAAAAAGTAATGAGGTCCAAACGTGGGTGTACATCTTGTTACTCATCAACTGAAGGAGATAAAGAGAGACAGCTGCAGTCATCTGAACAGATTTGCACCACCAGCGTTTTGTACTTACGTGAGTATTGTGTAAATTCATACAGTAGGATGTGTCACAGAGACAAGCAGCAAGCTGCTGCTCTGTAGGAAAACAACCTTCTTCATTGGTTTGAGTAAACAAAATCATTGCATGATAAATGATCTGTTTAAAGCCAAAGCTCACGACTTATGTGCTCACACTGTACGGTCCGATCATCAGCCACGACCTGAGTGCTCACACTGGACGTGTAAAATAGGCCCCTGAGGGCCGTTCTGGCCGTTGACAGTTGTCAATAAAGATTTGTTTGAAAGCTCAGAGGCAGGTAAAGTGTGTTTGCTAGCAGAGGTCTGTACGGGTCACAATGCTAACCATGCAGAAACGTGCTGCCTTCATCATCTGTGACATCCTGTCTGCTGAAACATCTAAAACAAAAAGAGGCAGCAGCATAACGTTATCTGGACTCGCTGTGGCGAGGAAGATGTGGACTGAATGGCTTGTCCATTTTGCAGAGAGAATTGGAGGGAAGCTAGCTACGTTTTACTAGATCTATTGTAACCTACATTGTTATCTTACTGCAGAGTATTAGGGCCACATTGAGGAGAAAAAAATTAATCTGAGATTTACGAGAATAAAGTCATGTTTACGAGAAAAAAAAGTCATAATATTATGAGAATAAAATCAGAAGTTTACGAGAAATAAAGTCGTAATATTCTGAGAATAAAGTCATACGTTTAAGAGAAAAAAGTCGTAGCATTGTGAGAATAAAATCATAATATTATAAAGTGGAGCATCTTGGGAAGTTCTACTTTAGTAAAAGTTTCACAAATAAGGAAATACTTCATCTTTTGGCACATCAGCACCACATTATCATCAGTATCAGGACCTTGAAGTTTATTCCGAAGAACCACACGGACCTGATGGGGAAATTGCCTCTTTTGTGGAGGAGGAAATTACTTTTTTTCTCGTAAAGTTTTGACTTTATTCTCGTAATATTACGACTTTTTTTCTCGTAAAGTTATGACTTTATTCTCATAATATTACAATTTTTTTTTCGTAAAGTTTTGACTTTGTTCTCGTAATATTACAACTTTTTTCTGTAAAGTTATGACTTTATTTTTGTAATATTCCGTCTTTATTTGTCATAAAGTTATGATTTTATTCTCGCAATATTAAGACTTTTTTTTGAAATAGTACGACTTGATTCTCATTAAATTACAATTTTTTTTCTCGTAATATTATGACTTTATTCTCGAAATCTCCGATTTTTTTTTCCTTCTATGTGGCCCTAATACTCCGTCGTATTATCTTGACGTTGGGGAATCGGCTCGTGGCTCTGCTTCAACTGTTCAAAAGCCTGTGGTCGGCCGACCCAAATCTGTGTCAGAAATTCATCCGAGTTAATCGGTCCTCGGTCCACTCTGTGCACTGCGCGGCAAACAACGGCAAAATGAGTCATGCGGCTCAAAATGCGGGCCGGAAACGGGCTAGAATCGTACAGTGTATGCCCAGCTTTACCTGTCTGTGTGAGCATCGCTTATGGCCTGAATCGTGGTTTGAGAGTATCCTTTTGAAAGGTTTGTGAAGGTCACTTTAAAGGTCACTGTAACACTAACAAGAATGGAAATGAAGAAGAAATCAGCATGGTTTTTAGGGTATTAAAAGCAAAATATTTCAAGCCCGCTGTAAAGGCATCTGACAAAATGACAGACTTGACGAGGCGCTGATTTATATCTACAATAATCCGCTTATACTCGAGACGGCAACAAACCGAGCTCCGGCTCAACACTGTCATTCCTGAAGACCTCATGCCTGAACAACACATGGCACAGTCTCTCTCTGATTGAATCCAGTGGTATCAGACGCTGCTTTGTTAACAACAGTCAGCTGATGGATAATGCTTCTAATCTGATAACACAGTCCACACACACACACACACACACACACACACCCTGACACACACCACCACAACAAGTTGAGATGCAGCCCAGGAAATTACATCAAAAATCAGTCTGTGGCGGGAACAATAAGCATCTGTCAGGGGCCAGAGGAGCTCCCCCCTCTTCCTCTTCCTCACAAACAGCTCTTCTCTCTTTTCCAAACGTCTTCATGGCCTCAATCTAACGGAAGGAATGTGATACATAGAAAAATGAAAGATTGGAAAGTGAAATGAAAGCTCAGCGCTCACCTTTCTGAGCCAGGAGAAGTGCCTGTAGAAGTCAATGGGAGTATCCATGCTCCCAGCCCATAGCTGCCCGACCTGTCTCCTCTGTGTCCCGGTCCCGCTCTACCATACTGTCCAGCCCACACACGGGGACAACGTAAGACCGGATTCCTGAGCTAGCAGACTGCTGTAGCATGTGAGCACTGTCATGAAAGTGTGTGTGTGTGTGTGTGTGTGTGTTGTTCTCAGCTGTGGAGGAGGGCGTTTTACGATCCGAGTGGGACAACTCCCCCAGTTTGTCCCCCTCCTCCCGCGCAGCTCTTCTCTCTTTTCTCTCTTCTACTTCCTCCACATGTTCTGTTCCCTCACTTTATCTCTCCTTCCATCACACACTCTCTGTCCCTCCTCACCCTCCTTCCTCTCTTCCTCTCTGCTCTGGTTGGAGTTGTTCTTCTCTTCTTCTCCTTCACCTCCTTTCACTTCCCTCCTTCTCCTACTCTCTTTTGTTTTTTTTTCGTCTTCTCTCTCTCCGGGCTCAGCCCAGAGAGGACGGGGGTGGTGGGAGGGTCTGCACTTTTTTTCTTCTTTCTCTGTCATCTGTTTATGTCGAAGTCTTGGCCCATGCTCTCTCTCTGTTTCTTTCTCTCTCTCTGTGCGTCTCTGTCTCTCTCTCTCTCTCTCTCTCTCTATGTGTCTCTGTTTCGCTCCCTCTCTCACTCTCTCTCTCTCTCCCTGTCTCTCTGTCTCTCTTTCTATCATCTTCATGTTTAACTCCGTTAGCTTAGGTTTCCATTTTCTGTATATTTTACAAAACCGTTGACCATAACAATATCAGCCAACTAGAGAGCTTCTTGTGATGGATCACACCGGCCACAACACCAAATCAGGCCAGGGGCGTAAAGTGTGTGGGGGGGAGGGCCCCTTCTTATCCCCTACTTCGGCGCCCTTGCTCAGTCCACACCCATCTTCAAACTACAGACCTGTAAAGTTTCCTGACTGCATCTGGCACAGTTGTGACACTATCGCGGTGACACATTCTGTCCACAGACGGACAGACAGACAGACAGGCAGACAGACAGGCAGACATGCAGGCAGACAGACAGAGAGACTCATAAGGTGAAAACAATACCAGCATCGCTGTTGCGACTGCTATATATTATAACTGCCCTGTAGATTATGGGCTATTCAAAATGTCTTCAAATGAGTGTGTGTGTGTGTGTGTGTGTGTGTGTGTGTGTGTGTGCGTGCGTGTGTGTGTGTGTGTGTGTATGTTTGAAACTGATCACATAACTTGATGTTGTGTGTGTTGTATATTGTGTACCTCTGAGTCTAATGAGCCCAAATGATACTTTCCACATGTGCAGAGCTGCAAGGCTCTGTGAGACGTGCATGTCCTCATCTGGTCCATGAGAGTAAATTTACATCTACGACGCCCAAAGTTTACGTGCACATGGACTGTACATGTGTAGAACACGTCCACATAGGCCTAATGTAGTACATAGTGTACAGAGCAGGGTGGGTCCGTTTTGCAGTATGAAGGACTATAAAAGGATTACTGTTGATGGGTCAAATAACATGGTAATTATATCATAATAATAAACGTTATCTATATACCACTTTTCTTAACAAGGTTACAATGTGCTTTACAGATTAAAAAAAAAAAGGCAGATAAAAACAGAGATTTATTTACATAATGCTGAGATGATAACCGTTTAAAAGTGGGAGAAGGAAACAGGATTATTATTGTTGGTGGGAGGATTTCGTGGATTGGGTGAAATTTGAGAGCGAATGCTCTCTATCTTTCCAAGAAAATGAGCAGTAAATGTCTGTGTCCAAGCAGTATTAGGGCCAGGTATACAAGGAGGAAAAATGAGGAAGAACTTTTTTTTACATTTTGAATCTCAAGAATAAAGTTGAAATGTCGAGAATAAAGTCAAAATTTCAGTATTCAATAGTTTGAGTTATTCTTAAAAAATTCTATGTTTATTCTCAACATTTCAATTTTATTATTGACATTTCGACTTTATTCTCAAAATGCCAAAAAAAAAAAAAAAAAGATTGTCCTCCTCTGATTTCTTATTTCTTATGCCTGGCACTAATACTTAAAGTTATATTCTATTCTAAACCTGTTCTTGACATTTTGACTTTATGCTCAAAATCAAGCGGCAACCTGCGGTGCTGAGAAGTGAAGCCAACACGGAAGTGCCAAAAACTGCAGTTCATTGAATGGCCACTTGAGGCTGGCTCCAAACGGGAGTCAGCCCCCATAGACACCCATGTTAAAATGACCGACTTTACAGCAGAAATAAACATGTTTACAGCCTGGTACAAAAAATGGTTTTGGTGAATTTTTATACAACTCATCCTTTTAAATGATATTAGCTAGCTGTCTGCTAGGTGTCACATCTGCTAATTCGAGTCATTGAACTTAGCCTCTCGGCCGTGTTTGTGATATTGGTTCCTTTTGGAGATATTTCAATGAACATATCAGACAAATAATATATTATTAGATATATTCTATATACCGATCTGACAAAACAGAGGACTCTAAGAAAAAAGTAGGAGGCGTGTGCTTTATGGTGAATAACGTTAACGTTCATTCACAAATTGAAGGAGCTGACGGGATTGCATTTCTGTGGAGTTGTAACGTTACCTTGTACGATTTCGTGTGACAAATAAATTTACTGATTGACTGAAGAAGTCTGTGCTCCAGTTTTTTTCGGTGAGTGAAATTCTAACGTTAGTATTATTTTATGTATATGTTAGCACCGGTACCAACTGGCAACCGAGAGCAACAGTAATGGAACCCGTTCTCACTCCATGCCCCGTGCACGGAGGTCCCCCGCTAACTGGCTCAGAACATACCGGAAAAGTCCACGGAGTTTTGCTGGCGGTGACCTTTGCTGGTGTGTTGGCCGTTAGGCTACTGTTGGTTAACGTTAGCCGGCTACACAGAGTAGCATGTAGCCTGTTCTCTTCCATGATATAGCCCGACTTCTTAGCCTAAGCTTCTTAGCCTTAGCTAGCTAGCTTGGTAGCTTGGAGCTAGGTGGGTGTTTCTCAGTAACCAGGCTTCAGGCAGCCTCAGCTCCATCCATGCTCCACCTCTTTGCCCATTTTTGGATTAGCTGGAGACGTTTATGCCGAGATGGCGACGGTCGGGGTCACCGGGAGCCGCCCACTTTGAGCTTCATTTTGTTCCTCAGAAACATATGGTTGACGTCACGGAGACTGCGTCCATATTTTATACTGTCTATGCTCGAAATGCAAAATGAAAAGATAAATCTTCCTCCTCTAATTTTTTTGTCCTCATGCCTGGCCCTGATATTCTTCCGTAAGTTCAAGATCTGTACAGGATGAGAGACAAACAAGGCTAGAAAGAGGATGTACATCTTGGCTATTATTATTTCATTGGTTGGAATACTGATTTTTGACAGTATAGAGGTATTTTAGTAACAATAGTAACATATTCAGCTTGGAAAGGAGCTATTTCTTCCATCTGCAGAATGACCTAAACTCATGTAATGTGTAATTATTAGCTTGCTAGCTGTACCGCTAATGCTAGCTAACTAAAACATCAAGTAAAACATGCTTTCATGTCACCTTCAGCTGAATACTTCAAACTGCACTGTCATCTGGCAACAACAGTTGTTGATGATATATTAATGCTGTGATATCATAGACTCAGGTAGACATTACTCCTCTACTGTCTATTTTTACATAGACAATAGTTGTTGATGATATATTAACGGTGATGTCAACCTTTAAAGTGATTTCGAACTTTTAAAGCTGCTTTAATAAACATTTTGTGTCTTTCAGCTTATTGTTTTGGTGTATTGCTCTCGTCAGCGTTGTTTCCAGACGTAGCAGGCAACTGTTTTCACCAAAACAGCTCTGATGAGCCCACAGTACATGTGCAGTAGCAGCCTAACTCCAGGCAGCAGACAGAAACAGTTAGTTAAGTGGAGCTAAGAGCCAGATATTTCTTTCAGGAGTGGGTGAATGTTGGACTCACATTTGTAAGTCCAAATCAATGGTTGCTCTGTGACTGCTACATGTGTAAATACTAACTGTCTACTAACATATATCAGCTGTAAAAGGTGATAATGTGTCTATGTCGTGTTACAGATTGTTGTGCTGCCTGAAGTGGCGAAAAAAACACTTTCTCTTTGGCAAATACATTCTGTTTGGGAAGTTTGGGAAAACTAAAGATTGTCACCTCTGTAAGGAACACAGGAACATCATCTGAAGACATGCTACCAGGGTCTGAAATTAGCACCCGTGAAATCATCAAGACACCCGCCACTTTTGCAGGCAGGGAAAACGCTAGAGATGGGAAAAGAGAACAGTAGTTGTCCGCTTTCTTGGCATCTCATGCCTCCGTGACTATCGACTCCTCTTATTGATGCTTTCCGACAGTTACACATGCACAATGACGCATACGCACGCCGTATCATGTTTCAGTTTGTTTTGGACCGGAGCCACGGTGGAGAGAAAAAAAAGCACTCAACAGCATGGCGCTACTAAACCTGAGGGGACGCACCCTATTATTCCCTGATAATGCTTCACTGTGAACAACAAACCTGTGCTGAAATCAGCAGGAGGAGCGTTAGTGACGTTAGCTGTTAGCAGCCGTTAGCAGCACAGTCCTGATTGGATAAATAGCAGAGCTACTAACGTTAACAGAGGTGCCATTGAGTTATTATTATGAGACGTTCATTGTCAGCTCAGCAAAATGACCATTGGCTGAAGGTACTGTAAATTACTATGTTATCATGATGCGTTCAAATGTAATCTCGTAAAATAATTTTTTTGGCAAGAAACTTGATTAAATCCAGTTGTTTGCAGGAGAAGTTTTCACATCAATATAAAATAGATATAAAAGAGGGGATTATGACCTGTTTAACTTCATAACAACTTACCAAGATTTTTTTTAATCAAAGCAAATATTTAAATATTCATAATCATTTAAATTGTGTGTTTTTATGCAAATAACCACTATAGATGACAATAACAAAGTAAAGTACTGTGTACACTACCCTCCCACCCCCGAAAAATAGGGCTCTCCCGGAAGCTACGGTTTAATTGGAACACTGTAATTTACCATGTCTATAATGTTTTTTATGTAAAATATATCGAACATTGAATTACATCAGATCTAAAATGTTATGTCTTCATTTAGTGCAGGGATTTCAAAGGTGGCAGATAACATTTCTGAGTGGCAGACAAAAAAGAATACTTGCCTGCCACAGTGGCAGGAAGTGAAAAAAGTTAATTTCAGACCCTGCATGCTACTGTCTCTGGGTCAGCTGTAATGAGCAGCACTCACGGGATATCACAACTTCCTGCCAATAATACACTGATGATGCTTCCTGTGTTTACATGTGTGTGTGTGTGTGTGTGTGTGTGTGTGTGTGTGTGTGTGTGCAGACTGGTTCCTCTGGTCAGCAGGAACAAGCAGGAAGGTGGAGACGGTGGATAGTATGAGGACAAAGAGGGAGCAGCCAACCTTACATATACAGTATAATAGATGTGTATTAGCTGCCTTGATAATCTGCCAGGCTTTTGAGCTTCACAGGAACTGCTCTCCACTGGAAAAACACTCCCTTTGGTAACAGTTGACAGAGGATTGTGGATTATCACAATAACTGGGATGCTGTTTCTGGAAACAAATGTTTCTTTTGAGTTTTTCAAAAGCACCTTTTCAATGCTGCTAACCCTAAAACCTACAGTTCTATTAGCTGTAATCAGCTGTAAATGATCTTTTCCTAACCTTAACCATATACCATAGTGGCCATGCGCAGATGCAAATGTAAAACCTTGATAATAAAAGCAAATTGTACAACATATACACTAGTAAACACTTAAAGGGACTGTTTGTAACTTCTTAAACGTATAAATGATTGGGGGTCGGTGTCCCATGCGCGTTCGCGTGTGGCTACACTGTTCAGACAAGACTCCAACACAAACTACACGGAAGCACCAAAACCTCTTGGTTGTATCTAGTGAAGCCCGTCTGTTAAACAGTGTTGGCCGCGGTCGGAGGATGCGGGGGAGACCGTAGCTTTGGTCTCCAGGACCAGAGTCTCTGCTGTACTCTGCTCCTCTGCTCCTCTGCCTGCCTTCACTCACACACCGCGCTCGTTCTCACTCTTTCGCTCCACTCTCACATGCATGCGCGCACACTACACACTACAGCGAGTAACGTTATCGTCTCCGACCAAAACTCCGGTGTCTCCCCTGTTCCCTCCGGCCGCGGTCGGGAGGCTGAGGCAGGAAAAGCCAACACTAGGATCAGCATTGATTCATGGAGAGACCTTCGTCTGGTCAGCTAACATTACTGCCAAGCAGCTGGGATATAGAGTGATATTGTGCTTTTAGCTGACGTGTGTCGCCTCACTGTTTTGAGCGATGCTCGTTCATGTCTATGTAGAGCGAGCACAAGCGCGAGCAACAGGACGCTGACTTTCGTTGACTTAACGGCCACAGATGTCGCTGTTAACAAGACATTTCTGATTCTTACAAATAGTCCCTTTAAAGTACCCATTTCTGCTACTTTGAACTCGACTCGGTGTATAATCAGCAGCTGATGTTGTCTTTACCTTCTGAATATTTCCAGAAGCATATTGTGAGGAGGGCTCACAACCAGAGCACCTTGTATACTGTAAACATGGTGGTGGACGTGTGTCAACAAGTTTGCAGCAGGAAACAACACGGTCTGCATGTGTCAGGGTGAAAAAAACAATATGCTCCTTTAAAAACATCCACATATTTTTATGGTTAAAACTTGTAAAAAATCAAAACCAATGAGCCTTTATTGAAGATTATTAAAGGCATAGCATGGATCCCTTTAGGAGACTACGGTGACGTTTTGCTAGTATAATTACAGCAGTTTCACTTGAGATGGAATATTGCTTCGAGGGAAACAACGCAGGCACTGAAGTCGGCTGACGGGTTTCACCTGATTCTAAACACATCACATCTAGTCCATCGACTGAACCTCTCTCCTCTATATGGTCAAATAAAGTAAATGAATAGATTAATAAAGACAACCCCTAAAGAGATAACAACTGGGACAGAAGGGGAGGAGTGACTAAGAGAAAGGGAGAAAAGGGGGAGAGAGAGAGAGAGAGAGAGAGAGAGAGAGAGAGAGAGTTGGAGGAATCCAAGTAAGAAACAAAGACAGAAAGAAAAAGAGAGGGGAGGGGTTGGCCAGAGACTGTGTGCAACATGTGAGACATCTGCTGTCGAAACAATGTAAGAGCTCAAAAAGCTGCTGAACCGGATCCAAGATCCGCTTTTCCCTTTTCAGCCTCAACTGTCTCAATCAGTGTGTAACGCTGCTGCTTTCTGAGCAGAAAACAGCAGCCTCTGCAGGACAACACTCAGCAACAGCAACAGACTGAGTAGAACAGCTGTATGTCAGTGAGTTCAGCAAGAAACAGGAGAAATTCAAAACAACAACATTCAAAAACAGAAAAAAAAGACCTTCTGACTATATAATGCATAGCAAAAATAGTACATCCAATACATTGAGACAAACATTGAGAGATCTTTCACCATGTTTGAGTTTCAGTCTGATCTCACCTTCACAGTCCTGAGCAATGCAATCCTCCTGCCAGAGCCTGGAGCGCCTGACTACTACACTAGTACCTCATTTACAACACACTCATGTCAGAAAGAAGAGGGAGGGCGTCCAAACATGCAGAGTAGCAATGAGAGGGGGAGAGTGGCAGTATGCAGTGGAAAAGAGAGAGAGAGAGGGAGGGAGGTAAAATAGTGAGGGATGTTGTAAACAGAGAAGTTGGAGCGGCTGAGAGGCCATGCAAGATAGACGGAGGGTGTGAGGCGGGCAGCTCAGCGCAGGAAGTTGATCATAGGCGAGTTGTAATAGTGTCCCTGAGGACAACTTGATGGAACCCGTCCCAAACCTCTCCCCTTGTTTTCTTCCCTCCTTCCCTCGCTGTGAAAACACTGCAAAGTATAGCTACAAACAGCACAGTGTCATCAGTGTCATTAAAGCCAGGTTTACATGTAGCCTCTGTAGCTCCACCCAAGCTGAGTTACCAACAGGGAAACACAGGCTACTGCCCCGGGGCCTCAGACCCCCATGGGGCCCGAGAAGCCCCGTGTTTATTGTGTGACGATAAGTTGTGTGTAATTTAATGTAAGCACGGCCACAGAAGCAAGCTGTAAACACTATAGCGGCATACGGTATTATCACTGTGAATAGGGATGCTCCGATACCGATACCAGTATTAGGTATCGGGTTCAAACTGTGCTCATGTACTCGTACGTGCAAAACGGCTCCGATACAACGGCACCGATACCACCTTACTTTCACTCCACCTCCCCTACGGTGCGGGCGAGACGGGCCGGTGGTGTGCCCGACTCTGCTGGGCCAGGATCCCACCTCAGCCGGCGCGCGCCGGCTCTCACTTTCATTGCGCCACGGGGTTTTGCTTGCACCCTCTGACTCGCGTGTTCGAGCAGTCTCTGGGCGGCGTCAATCACTGCTCACGAAACTGCCGATCTCCGCCGATCAAACTGTCAACTGTCAATGTTTTATTACAATAGTGCACAGCTCTGTTCACACATTTCTCTCTTCTAGTAGGTTTTTTACTTATTGTACGTACATTTTTTATTTCACACCATGCCAATAAAGCCCCATTGAACTGAAACTGAGAGAGAGATGATGATGATGATGATGATGATGATGATGATGATGATGATGAAACAGGTGAATAGATGGCACAGAGACCCAATGAGCCCTGAGTTTACTCTCACACAGACATGCCAACCTACTGCAGCAGAGAATAGCTGTTCTGTAGCACAGCAGCTAAATTCCTCTCCTCTCCCTCTGAGCCGACAGCTGACCCGTCTCACTGAGACTCAAACTGTCCCTCTGTGTTTGATTAAATATCTGAAGTGATGCAGGCCTGGTGTGCGACATCATTTAAAGGTCCCATATTGTAAAAAGTGAGATTTTCATGTCTTTTATATTATAAAGCAGGTTTAAGTGTTATGGAAATACTGTTAAACTATCAAAACGCTCAATATACGGAGAAACACACACAGCCCGTATTCAGAAATTGTGTGTTTGAATCAAGCCGTGTTGCAGTGTATGTGAATGACATCAGCTTACAGGAAGTAAACATGGACCAAAGCTGTTGCCTAGCAACAGAATTCCGTTGAAATGCACTAAGACGGAGCGTTTCAGACAGAGGGTAAATACAGGTATATTCAGGCAGACAGTATGAGGAAAATAAAGGATTTGGATGTTTACAGCATGTAGACATGTTCCAGTACAAACACAAAATACAAGTATGAACCTGAAAATGAGCCCGATATGGGTCCTTTAAATATAAAGCTGAACGGCTCTGACCATAGAATGTCACCTTAGAGGTGTAGAAAAATATAGTTGTGTAGAACCAGCACTCCCTGAAACAGCCTCATGTTCTAATTACTGCTGGATGAACACATGAATCCAGCCTCATAACTCAGACGAAGAGAGAAAAGAAGAGAAAAACACACATTGTGCACTATAAACATAAATATTCCCTGAACATAGAACAGCTGGCTCTTTTGCTTAACATGTTGCATATCTCTGAGAGCGTCAACATCACAATGAATATAGTTATGGAGCTTGTGCTTTACTGGGCAATCCATCCTGTTCTGAGTGCCAGTGAACGCAACTTTTATTAGCGGAGACATGTCCACTGAGCAAACAGTGCAACGTCTAACCCAGCTGTGTAATCTCTAAGGGCAGCGAGACTTTCACCACTAATTCATAATGTCATGAGCAGCTTTGTAAACCTTCTGGTCATTAACACAAGATGGTCGGTCCATCACTTTGGTCCTGACTGAAATATCTAAACAACTACCAGATTGGTTCTCATGAAAATGTGATGGTCCCCAGAGGATGACTCCTATATTGACCTTTCTTCTAGCGCAACCGTGAGGTTCAAATTTGTGGCTTTGAGTCAAATGTATTCACAACTATTGGATGGATTGCCGCGAAAATTTGGAACGGACATTCTTTTTTTTCATACTTCATTTTTTCGAGGTTGTTTTCATATATGCAATTTACAGTTCGTAATTACAATAGTTTATAAACCAATTTTTTAAATAGTTGAGCTTGGAGACGAACAAAATAAGTACACTAGGGAAAACAACTTCAGTATTCAAAATTGAAATAAAATTAAGAAAAAAAAAGTATTAATAATAATAATAATAATAATAATAATAATAATAATAATAATATTAATATTAATAAGAAAAGAAAATAATTTAAAAAAATTATAATAATAATACAAACAAAAGAAAGTAATAATAATAAATTAAATAAGCAAATAAGTTAATAGAGAAAAAAAACGGAACGGACATTAATGTGGATGGATTATAATCACTTTGGTGATTCTCTGAATTTTCATCTAGCGCCACCATCAGGTCCAAATTTCAATTTGTCCAATAATTTCATGACTAAATAGTTGCAAAACTAACAACTTTCTCATCAGCCTCAGCTCTACTTTGAGTTTAGAATGAATTAGCAAATTTTGCATGCTAACTCAATAAACTACAAAACATTATACCTACTTAGCATTAGCATCAGCATGTTAGCATTGTCATTGTGCACCAAACAGAACAGACACGCTACTATTTGAATCAATGTAGCCGTCTACACAGGCTGCATTTTAAACACAGATTTTTACACTTCAAGAACAGACAACACACCTTCTTCCGTTTTACATGTGTAACTACTGTAACTGTGTTTTACGCACTGAACGCTGCCATAATTTGGTTGACCTACAACCATTCAGGTTGTCCCTGAATGTATTGTGTGCGTGCTCACAACCAGACCACCTCACCTCCTGTGTGGACATGTTTAAAGGTCCCATATCATGCTCATTTTCAGGTTCATACTTGTATTTTGTGTTTCTACTAGAACATGTTTACATGCCGTAATGTTCAAAAAAACTTTATTTTCCTCATACTGTCTGCCTGAATATACAGTACCTGTATTTACCCTCTGTCTGAAACGCTCCGTTTTAGCGCATTTCAACGGAATTGCAAAAGAATTGCGTTGCCTGGCAACAGCTTGGGTCCATGTTTACATCCTGTCAGCTGATGTTATTTACATACACTGCAACCAGAAATAAACAGGGACACATGAAGAACGTTTACGTTTAAAACCGTGTAATGGTCTATATATTGTACATTTGTGACATCACAAATGGACAGAAATCCTAACAGCTTGCTTCAAACGCACAATTTCTGAATACGGGCTGTATGTATTTCTCTGTATATTGAGTGCTACGATACTTTCACAGTATTTATATAGCATTTAAACCTGCTTTATAACATAAAAGACATGAAAATCTTACTTTTTACAATATGGAACCTTTAAGTCTTGTTGAAAGTAGACTTATTAACACTGATTACTGGAGCTGAATAAGTAACCAGGGCATAGGCGCCAGCTCTGACCACCAAAAATCTTATCTCATTTCATAAGCTAAGGAGGTGGGTATATGTTAATGTACGCCTGTGCTGGCTTTTCGTCTTTCGTCCAGTTTAAATGTTGTATTCAAATGTTATTTCATAAACTATCTAGACACTGTGCAGTTGTCTCACACAAATACTTACTAGTAACATTTTGCATTAATTAGGTTACTGAAGGCATGACTGCAGTGGTGCTACATCACGCAGCTAAAGCCACATATTTAATGAGTTAGCCGACATTTCAAATTGTCAGTTAATAACTTCATTGATAACGAGATTAGGTGTGTCAGGACTACAAATACATGCAAACTCTGGAGGCACCGGTTAAGCAACACACCAACACACCTTCTCCATGTGGTTCACTGAGAGAGAGAACATAATCTGCAACAACAATGCTTAACGGGAATGAGGAAACAGTTCCTCATGCTTGAAAAGCCAAGCAGAAAAAAAAGCAGAGAGTGCATCTGGACTGATGCTCATCTTCAGCTATTTGCTTCATGTTTTTCAACTCAATGGCGATCTACCATGCTGAAATAATGTTACACACTGGAAACACATCCTTTCTGACTGCTTAAAGAGGACAGAAACACAACATAAACACATTATGATGATGTGGAGGAGAAATGAACTGTGACATCTCCAGTTGACTCCAGGCGCTGACGTTACATTTCTTTGAACACTGAACTGCAGAAAGCAAACTTTATCTTGAGACTACAAATAAGACAACAAGTCACATTCTAATGGAAGTTGTACTCACAGTTCCACTCTGCAGCCAGTCTATGAGAATCTGTGCTGTTTCTGTAGGTAACTGTGCTCTGAGGCCGTCTCTGTCGTCCTGGTTGGGCCAGAGCTCCAAGGCGAGTTTGAGGTCCTCGGCTAACTGAACGACCTGCAGAGGACCGGCGCTGACGGGGGAACCCAGGTCATACATGCTGTGAGAAAGCTCGACCGCTGCTGCTTTGGAACCTGGAAGAGGGTGTGGAAGGGGGAGAGGAGGGACACATTATTAATGTCATTATTCAAAACTGAAACATGACTGCAATATGCTAGACTAATCTGTCAGGTTTATTACCGGTAATGCAAGAGGACCGAGTGGAGTGGAGCTTTGAAAACTAGGAGAGCAGAATTTATTCAGAGACACACAGTGTCCATGTGTCACCTGGATCATTTCCCTGGCACGCACGCACACACACACATCTCACATCTGGATGCACTCAAATAATTGTGACTGTGAAAAGCAGCCACACATTACAGTCCTTCCATACAGTATATCGAGTCCAAAATGATTAAACATCACATAATGAAAACAATCTTTGCTTGAATGTCTTAAAGGTCCCATATCGTGCTCATTTTCAGGTTCATACTATTTTGTGTTTCTACTAGAACATGTTTACATGCTGTAATGTTAAAAAAAACATTTCTTTTCCTCATACTGTCGGCCTGAATATGCCTGTATTTACCCTCTGTCTGAAACGCTCCGTTTTAGTGCATTTCAACGGAACTGCAATTGGATTGCATTGCTAGGCAACAGCTTGGGTCCATGTTTACTTCCTGTCAGCTGATGTTATTTACATACAGGAAATAAACTGGGACACATTCAGAATGTTTACATTTAAAAGTGTGAAATGGTCTATATCAGGGGTCAGCAACCTTTACTATCAAAAGCCATTTTAGGCAAAAAAAAATATGTATATATGTCTGAGTATGTGATGAAGGTAACACAGCTTATAGTCTAAGTATAAAGTATACAAGTCTAATGTAGTGAGGGCCAAAGTGCAAATGTACTACGGAGTATTAGGGCTACATTGAAGGAAAAACAAATCTGAAAATTCCAGAATAAAGTCATAATATTACGAGAAAAAAAGTCATAATATTACGAGAATAAAGTCGAAATCTTAGATTTATTTTTTTATCCCTCAATGTGGCCCTAATACTCCATCGTACCATAGACCTACAACAATGATAAATAAAAATGAAAATGTAAAAAAAAAATAGTTATTAATTTCCATTTTAAAAAATCCACAGGGAGCCCCTTGAGAGGGGCTAAAGAGACGCATGTGGCTCCGGAGCAGCAGGTTGCAGACCCCTGGTCTATATATTGTATATTTGTGACATCACAAAATGACAGAAATCCTGACAGCTTGTTTAAAACACACAGTTTCTTAATATGGGCTTTGTGTGTTTCTCCATGGATCAAGTGTTTTGATACTTTCACAGTATTCAAATAGCCCTTCAACCTGCTTTATAATATAAAAGACAAGAAAATCTCACCTTTTACAATATGGGCCCTTTAAAGCAGCCTCTGTACAGCAGAACCAAGCCTCAGAGTCAGTGAAGTTTATCTAAAAAATCGAACTCGCGTAGCAGAAGGAAAAAAGGTCTAATCGTCACAGGGTTATCACTGAAGTACTAAACATCTATTTACCCGGGTGTGAGCTGATATGAAGGATACAGGTTATGAAGAAAGTGAGTCACAGTGAGTCTCATAGGATGTACAAGTATCAATAGAGACAGTGGGACATTGTGCACTAACTCACTGCTGCCTTTACTGCACATTGTATTAACAAAGAAGTTTATAGACTGGTTGAGGAGAAGTGAACATGAGTGTTTACAACATGACTAACAGAACATGAACACATCGATCTCCCCATCCATCCATCCATGCAGTGTGTTTGGGCCAGAGCACACAGAGGAAAACATTATTCACACACTGTCAACTCGGTGTAGATACTAACCATCAGCACCTCCAGCACAACAACTGTAGGAGCAGCACAACTTATCAAGCTGTCAGGTTTGGAGATCCGTTGTACATTTATGAAACAAAACTGTGATTCCTTTACTATTTATCACACAGGGAGGCCAACCTTACTGACAATTCTCTAAAATAACTCATTTCAGGTATCCTTATCAAACTGCATGTATACAGTAGTGCTTTTATCCAAAGAGCTTTATAATGTGTCTTTCATTCACCCATTCACTCACACACCCGTGGCAGGTACACGTACACGTACCGTCTAAGGTGCTGGCCTGACTATTGGGAACAATTTGGGGTTCAGGGTCTTGCCCAAGGACCAGGGTCTGAAATGAATTTTTTTCACTGCACTCAATACTCAAGTATTTTTTTTGTCTGCCACTCAGATATGTTATCTGACACTTTTGAAATCTCTGCGCTAAGTGAAGGAATAACATTTCAGATCTGAAGTCATTCAATATTCTATATATTTAACATAAAAAGCATTATATTCACAGTAAATTACTGTGTTTAATTACAGTGTTTAATTACACCGTAGTGTCTGGGGGAGCCCTATTTTTTGGGGGAAGGAGGTTACTTCACACAGTACTGTACTTTGTTATTGTCTCCTATAGTGGTTATTTGCATAAAAACACACAATTTAAATGATTATGATTATTTAAAATTTGCTTTGATTAAAAAAAAAAAGTCTTGGTAAGTTGTTACGAAGTTAAACAGGTCATAATTCCCTCTCTAATATCTACTTTATATTGTTGTAAAAACATCTCCTTCAAACAACTGGATTTATTCAAGTTTCTCGCTAAAAACTTAATTTTACGAGATTACATTTGAAGGCATCATGATAACGTTGTAATTTACCTTCACCCAATGGTCATTTTGCTGAGCAGACCGTGAACGCCTCATAATAATAACTCAATGGTACCTCCGTTAATGTTAGTAGCTCCGCTATTTAAGGAATCGAAACACAGATTTGTTGTTTACAGTGTCGCTTTATCCAGGAAAAATAGGTTGAGCCCCTCAGGTTTAGTACCGCCATGCTGTTGAGCGTTTTTTTTTTTTTCTCTCAGCCGTGGCTCCGGTCAAAAACAAACTGAAACATGATACAGCGTGAGTACGCGTCATTGTGCAGCGTAACTGTGGGAAAGCATATGACATATGATGTTTGTTTATGACAGAAAATAAAAAAAACTAAAATATATTGTTACTGGATTTTTTAAACTCTCAAATATTGATATCAGCCTCAACAATCCTGTATTCATTGGGGTATATTTAAAACCTGTTTAGAATTAGTAGTCTGGAGTTGAGATACAGCTGGCATACAGTGTACTAGGTTCTGCTGTAGTAGTGCCATCTTAGTAACATAGTGTGGTTGTGATGCCACTGTATCAGCGCCATGCTGCATCTGTCCATGCAGTCTGATCTGCAACTACTACTACTACTACTACTACACCCACTAATCTCACAAGCATTCCCAGCTTTTCTACTCTGGATTAAGGTCTGTATGTGTACTCTTAGTTCACTGTCTGCCTCTGATCATTTGCACCACTCACAATGTGTGCTGTCCTTTTCCAGATTAGAGTTATTTTTAACCATGATCCATGGCAGCTCTCTTTTCTGAAGCTCACTCTGGGGTTAGAGGTTAATGGGGAGAATGGTCACAACAACACCAGTATGAGTCATTAACCAGTGGAGTGTGTTCACTAGTATTCCCACAAGATGCTTAACCAGAGAGAACAAACTGTTGATCATAGAAAGCAATATGTCCTGCATATCGAAATTCTGTTGATAAGTGTCTCTAATTTCCTTGTTAGTGATTGGCCGATGTTATCGCTAATGGGGTTTTTAATGTATTTCTATTTGTGGTCACTGAGAGCCGGAATAGCACGCTCAGAGCACTCGATGAGGTCAGCGTGTTTTTGGGCAAACAGCAGTGATGAGCTCGATGAGCCTCAGATGTGACAGTGGTACCTTCATACCCTCTGTTGTTGTTCACTTGAGTTATACGTGAGGAGGTGTTATGTTGATTCTGAGGGTCAGATCATGTGATGCAGGAGGGCAGGAAACCTAGCCACAAATGTTATTCTTCGTATTCAGGTAATTATCAGTCACAGAAAACGTTCTAATTTTGAGTAATTGTCTCTGTCTCTTTCTAGATACTTTGCTCTGCTCAACCTTTGTTTTCCCACACACTGTCAGTGGACCACATTAAACATTTACTCCACTGTTAGTTCAATCTCTTTAGTCAAGGCTGAACAGGCTGCAGCAAACATGACCCCAGTTGCACACACAGAAGAACACACAAATGTGTATAACACACACACACACACAGAAAATAGGTAAAGTAGACTCAAACTGGTAGTTTTTATTAGGGCCAACAAGTTATAGGACTCCATATTCATTAAACAGCCCAAGCCCCAATTACATTCTCCATACTAATTATAATTCTGTACATAATATGTTGTAATTGAAGAACGTATGCTTGCCAACGCACATCCTTAAATCCCTGGATTGATTTTTTAGTGTGATTTTGACTGACCCTATCGTCCCACAATGCAACACACAATTTTATACTTACAATGTGTGACATTTTAAAATTTGAAATTGCCGATATTGGTCTGAAGTTGCAACTTATGTTACATCCATCAACACACGTTTTGCTCAATTTATCATTTGTGCAAAATTATACAAATAAAACAGAAATGTTTTGCTATGTTGTCAGCTCTTCTACCAAGACCACTCAGTAGTGAGATTGCTCACACCTCCACCTTTATCTAAGGATGACCATCAGTGGTGGAAGCTTTGTCAAGTCAAGAACTGGGAACATTGAGTTTAATTAAACCGCAACATTTTGAGCTGAACTTTTGTCGGACCTATTTTTCCTGCGCTTGCTTGCTTTTTAAACTGCCAGTTCTCAGTCATTTTTAACTTTATCCACACAAATAACACGTCTACATCTTCATCAAGGTCTTGAGGCGCTCAAAGGGAAGATATTCAGGTATAAAACTTATAGTTTTTAACTGTGGGTGTCTTTTTCAGGTAGCACCTTCTGTGTTTTCAACAGTCATGCCCAACCATGACTCAGCACTTTCAAACAGAAACACAGGTGATTCTGATTGGCTGATTAGAGCTCCATCACTCTCTGCCTGTCTCTGATTGGTGCATGGCTCTTAAGCTCTTTTTGGGATCTCTCTCTACGTTTTTTACTGTTAGCAGATTCAAGCCTTCAGATGTTTCACGTTTAAAAGAACCTCTGTCTTTCTCTCACACACACACACACACACAAACACACACACACACACACACACACACACACACACACACACACTGAAAAAATTAATCTCTCTCTCTCTCTCATTTTCAGACAAAAGGCCTATTACACCAGTTTTAGCTTCCCTTCATTGGCTACCTATCATGTCAGATCAGACTTTACATTTTAAATGGACACCCCCCTTCCTTCCTGCCAGATCTCCTCAAACCTTATGCTCCAATCAGGACTCTCCTCTCTCAGAATACGGGACTCCTGTCTGTCCCCAGAGTTAAAAGAAAGTCAGTAGGCCAAAGGGCCTTTTCCTATCATATACCCCCCTTCAAAACAAAAGCCTCAGAGAGTAACTGTTTCTCAACAGGAAGCTCAGGATGGGGGTTGTTTTTCAAAATAAAAGCCCCCAACTCTCACTATATGTTAACAGGTCACTGGGGAGGGACCAATTTTTTTTTTATTTTGTTTTTTTCAAAATAAAACAGGGAACTCAGGACATTTTTTTTTCAAAATAAAATCACTACAGAGTAACTCTATCTACTATTTTCTGTCTAGCGACTTACAGTTTTAAAAGTTCTAGCTACTGCAACTGCTACTACTACTACTACTACTACTACTACTACTGCAACTGCTCCTGCTGCTGTTCCTACTGCCTCTACTACTACTACTACTACTACTACTACTACTCATACCCTCATATTTTAAATCCAAAATGGTAAACACTTCACATCCAGTAAAGGATGGAAACACTTTGGGTTTCACACATTGCAGGAAAAGCAGAGCTAGACATCACGGCTAAAGCTGCGTGCTAACTCTGTCAAGGACAGGAAACGTTATCGTATCGCGGTAACGTGGTGGTCGAGCCGGCCGTCGCTCTCATCTCCCTGGTCAAATGGACCGACGCTACAACTGTACAGCACCCATATACTGACACTTATGTTAAATTAATTAAAACGGCCCCGATGGAGCTGACCATGGATGTA
This sequence comes from Sebastes umbrosus, assembly GCF_015220745.1. NCBI lineage: Eukaryota > Metazoa > Chordata > Actinopteri > Perciformes > Sebastidae > Sebastes > Sebastes umbrosus. The sequence continues at coordinate 36,488,454 of NC_051272.1, read as the reverse complement.
TAAAGAGAACAGAGCTGACCGGAGAGCTAGCGATGGATTTGGTGAAGTTAGTGAAAGTATACACGTGTGTATATGTCCAGTTTTCAAAATATGGTTTTAACAAAGGAAACTTAACAAATAAATATATGTAAATAAGATTGATTGAATTATATTAATCAGCAGTATAAAACATTACATGTCCCTTATAAATTAAAGAGAAAATGCCACTAATTTGTGAGGGAAATGTCTTTATTCTTTGATTTTTTTTGGTTGCTGGAAAACCGTATGAAATAATTCCTGACAATGACTGATATATTTGACTTCAGGACATCTCTGACTACATACATATTGAAAATCAAACATTTTTACTGTATTAATTTAGATATTTTCCAAAGTAAAAGGCCCTAGAAGTGTATGATTCAACGTTTCCCCATGGTCTAACAAAAATCACAATAAAACACAATATAAAATCGCAATACTTAAAAATCGCGATACATATCAAATCGGCACCCAAGTATCATGATCGTGAAGTATCTAATAGGGAGATAGGTGTATCGTCCCATACCTACTAACTGACCAAATGACACAGTCTATAGATGGATAGGATGGTGAACCTGTGCATGTGAGATCCTGTAACTTCCACTCACCCACATCATCTCACACAAGATTCTACAACCAGTATTGACAACTTTTTCCAGTCACTCCCACGTCACAACGACGACGCTGCTACTACGTAGCTCTTACCTGCGATGATGTCATCCATCTGCTCCAGTGCCGCCTCCAGCATGTGACTGGCCTCCGTTTCCATGGTGATAGCGGGAAGCATCAGGTCTCAAATTCTGAATTTCTGTAGAAAGAAAAATAAAAAATTGGATTTATTAGCAACTTAGCACTGTCTTTTTATATGCATTAAAGTATGCAAGATGTTGACACTTCAAACACTACAGAGGACCTAAGGAACAGAACAATGACAGGGTTTACACCAGAGAGGAAATAGTAAACGGAGCAATGACAGGGTTCACACCTTAGAGGGACTAAGAAACAGAACAATGACAGGGTTTACACCTTAGAGGGACTAAGAAACAGAACAATGACAGGGTTCACACCTTAGAGGGACTAAGAAAAGGAACAATGACAGGGTTTACACCTTAGAGGGACTAAGAAACAGAACAATGACAGGGTTCACACCTTAGAGGGACTAAGAAAAGGAACAATGACAGGGATAACACTAGAGAGGGACTAAGGAACAGAACAATGACAGGGGTTACACCAGAGAGGGACTAAGAAACAGAACAATGACAGAGTTTACACTAGAGAGGGACTAAGAAAAGGAACAATGACAGAGTTTACACTAGAGAGGGACTAAGAAACAGAACAATGCCAGGGTTCACACCTTAGAGGGACTAAGAAAAGGAACAATGACAGGGTTTACACTAGAGAGGGACTAAGAAACAGAACAATGACAGGGTTTACAATAGAGAGGGACTAAGAAACAGAACAATGACAGGGTTTACACTAGAGAGGGACTAAGAAACAGAACAATGACAGGGTTTACACTAGAGAGGGACTAAGAAACAGAACAATGACAGGGTTTACAATAGAGAGGGACTAAGAAAAGGAACAATGACAGGGTTTACACTAGAGAGGGACTAAGAAACAGAACAATGACAGGGTTTACAATAGAGAGGGACTAAGAAACAGAACAATGACAGGGTTTACACTAGAGAGGGACTAAGAAACAGAACAATGACAGGGGTTACACCAGAGAGGGACTAAGAAACAGAACAATGACAGGGTTTACACTAGAGAGGGACTAAGAAACAGAACAATGACAGGGTTTACAATAGAGAGGGACTAAGAAAAGGAACAATGACAGGGTTTACACTAGAGAGGGACTAAGAAACAGAACAATGACAGGGTTTACAATAGAGAGGGACTAAGAAACAGAACAATGACAGGGTTTACACTAGAGAGGGACTAAGAAACAGAACAATGACAGGGGTTACACCAGAGAGGGACTAAGAAACAGAACAATGACAGGGTTTACACTAGAGAGGGACTAAGAAACAGAACAATGACAGGGGTTACACCAGAGAGGGACTAAGAAACAGAACAATGACAGGGGTTACACCAGAGAGGGACTAAGGAACATCTGTGATGCATGAGAATGGTTTACATTATAAATATCAAGGCTATGTTGGTTATGCGGTTTGTGCACACTCCTGTTCTGCATGATTCCAGGATATAAAATGACTATAAAATATTTGAGACAGTGAAGATATGGTTATTGATCAATGCCAATGACTCAACGATTACTTAAAAGGACGAGCAAGAGTTAAATTCTACTGATGTTGTTGCCATTTCTACCTGTCACGAACAGAGGTCCACGGATTTTAAAGATTTCAAATGCCTCTTTAATGTTGTCATATAAAACTCTGCTTTCTGCAACAAGTAACAAGTTGGGTTTATTTACTGCGTTTTTAGGATTCTGCCACCGACACTGTATATCACTGTGTTTATTTCATGTATATATGCATGCAACCCATACATGAACACTCTACACAAGCATATTATTCCTCTTCATCCGTCATCGCTGCCTCTGGCTGCCCCTCCATCTCCTGCCATCCTTCTCTCTTGCTTTTCATGCCCTCTCTGTCATCTCTCCTTCAAGGCTCTCATCCCTCTGTCATGCTGTCATGCTGACTTACAGACAAACGGGCATCAACATGCAGAAATCAAGGGGAAAGGACAGTGATGTAATCTATTGACGCCTTTGGGGAGAATAAACCCCCTACAGAGCAGCCTAATGCTCATCTACATTAGCACTAACTTTCACAGCAGCAGCTCATCGTGACAGCTAACACCGAAAAATCTGTATAAAACACACAATGGCAATGGACTTACAGTAACACGCCGTCATTACTGGCGCCGTCACGGTTCTCCCATTTTTCAGTCAAAGCATGTGTCTGCTGCCATGATGCACGAGTGTGTACAGATACTGATGTGTGTATTTGAAAAAAAAAGTCTGCTATTTTTATTGTTAATAATCATAAATGGCTCCGTATTAATCTTGTTGAGACAGAGGGTGACGGCACAATTCAGACAGTATGACAGACTGACACTGTTCACCAGCACTGTGACAACAGTGTCTTTGTCTCTCTGTGTGTGTGTGCGTGTGTGTGCGTGTGTGCGTGTGTGTGTGTGTGTGTGTGAGAGAGAGAGAGTTTCAGAGACACCGAGTGTGTGTAAGCAAGGATAGTGTGTGTTGTTCATGATTCTGTGTGTTCCATTGTGACACAGTGTCTGTAAAGGTGCTAATTTAGAGATTACTGTCCTGTTCCAGCTGTTCCAACTGCTATGTGTGGAAATGGGTTTGTGTGTGTGTGTGCGTGTGTGTGTGCTGGTAGGAAAGACAGTGAGAGAGAGGGGAGAGTGAATAGTGAGGGTGTGTCTGTGTGTGTGAGGTTCTCTGGATCTCCTCAGGATCTTGGTAAAGAGATGCCTAAAGATTCAAATGAATGTTTAAAACTGTGTATACAAATGTGTCACTGTAACGTAACGGTTTGATACTTCCTTTAGTCACGTAATGTTTTAGTTGATGTTTTTTGCGTTTTGCTCTGTCTTGTCTAGAAGGTAACCCGCAAATTTCGAAAACACGCAAAAACTCTCACGTGACTAGGTGATTAGACCGATGACTAGGGCTGAGCCCAATGCTTCAAAGGACATGTCACATAGAAAACATTGTCATCCACTTGCTGACCTCTGACCTGTCAGCCTGACCTCTGACCTTCGGGACAGACCTACCGATGACCTATCCTAACCTTAACTATTCAAGGTAATAATGCCTAACCTTATACATCTCCTGAGAGTTTCCCAAATTGAGGGTTACCTTCTAGACACGACCCTTTTGCTTAGGACAGTTTTTTAAAACTGAGATTTGTACAGTGGCCCTGAGAGATCAATACACTCTACTGTAACTTGTGAAAAACATGCTGATGGGAAAAACAAATGCAAAAGAATATAACATATTCATCAATTTGACACACAACTCATGCTGCATTTAATTAAAACAAAAAAATTATAGGTCTTTTCTGTTTTTTTGCAGCTTGTTTCTGTATTTGGTTGTGTTTTCAGTGTTTCAGAGTATTTCTGTATTCTGTTGTGTTTTCTGTGTTTTTGCAAGGTGTTTCTGTATTTGGTTGTGGTTTCAGTGGTCCGCGTGGATACGACCTGCACCCTCACATGTGAAATTCAGCGTGGTAAACAATACACATCCAGTAAAGGATGGGAACACTTTAGGTTTCACACATTGACAGGAAAAGCAGAGCTAGACATCATAGCTAAAGCTGCATGCTAACTCTGTCACGGACAGGAAATGTTATCGTAATGTGCGGTGGAGCCGGCCGTCGCTCTCGTCTCCGTGGTTAAATGGGCCGACGCAACAACTGTAGAGCACCAATATACTGACATTTATGTTCTCTGCATTCAAACGGCCCCGATGGAGCTGACCATGGATGGATAAAGAGAACGGAGCTGACGGTAAGAGCTTGCGACGGACTCGGTGAAAATAGAGGAAGTATACACATGTGACACTGAACTGTATATCCAAAATACATCTATGGAAATTGATTGATGGATTATATTCACCAGAAGTATAAAACATTACATGTCCCTTATAAATTAAAAATAAAATGTCTGGTAAATGTCTTTATTCTTTGATTTTTTGGGTTGCTGGGAAAAAATGTAATAAATAATTCCTGACAATGACTGATATATTTGACTTCAGGACATCTCTGACTACAGACATGCTGAAAATCAAACATTTTACTGTACTAATTTAGATATTTATCAAAGTAAAAGTCCCTAGAAGTGTATAATTCAACCTTTTCTCATGGTCTAGTTTTAAAAAAGAATCGCAATAAATCGCAGTATCGAATCGCAATACATATCGAATCGGCACCCAAGTATCATGATAGTTTCAAATCGGGAGACAGGTGAATTGTCCCAGCCCTAGTAATTCTATATCTGATGTGTTTTCTCACTTTTCAGTGTTTTTTTTCTAATGCTATGCGTGTGTTGTCAAACTGGTGAAGATTTCCTTATTTGTGTTTTGTCTGTTTGCTCGTGTCTTCTTAAGTTGTAACCACCATACATGGTGTTCCCAATTAAAATGTATTTTGTAGTTTTTTTAATAAGTTAATAAGTTGAATACATAGTTAAGGGTTTATTTTAGACTTGTATTTGTTACTCTATAGTGAGAGGATTAGGGAGAAATTATAATATGACAGCTACAGTAGGTTACCAGTGCCACGTGTTGTGCATTACTCTCTTAAAAATAATAATAATAATAATAATAATAATAATAATAATAATAATAATCACACATTAAATAATCATTGCATTGTTTGAATTATACGCAGACAAGTATCCCTGTTTTACTGAATGGCAGGATGGGCTCCTGAGGTTAAATCACATTGTCCGTGTTCCTTGATTGTTGATGTAGAAACAAGACGTGCCTCAGCAAGAGAGAATGACGTCCAAAAAAACCAGTTTGTCAAACGTGACGATATGTGACCTGTTTCTTACAGCTACACCCGCTTTAGTGTTGACAGCTCTCGTCTCCGGAGTCAAAAGGGAAGTTGTCTCTCTTTACAATCTGTCTGTTGTGTTAACAACGGACAGCTTCACTGAGAGGGAAAACCTCTATCAGGTGCTGATAGGACGTGTAGTGTCTATAGAGCTGTAAACTTTGGATAGCTACAAGAAGTCTTAACAGTATGAGCATGCAAATACAAATCTGCCATTCAGCTCAGCACTCAACACTGAAGAATATAAGAACTACTTTTACACAATATTCAAGGTTGAGAAAGTCAAATGGACCAAGAGCTCCAAACACGTGAATTAAAAACTCAATCTGAAACCAACAGGATTGGCTACTCAATCCTTTACAGCCAGCAGGTCGACCATGTTGTGCATGTTGACGGAGCAGTTTACAGTAAACACTGATAATGCTTCAACTTTCAGACCCAATGCCGGACTGAATTCGGGTGTTGGAATGGTCCACTCAGCGAGTCAATGTCTAAACACACAGTTCCACTTTTCCAGCCCTGTTATCCATGAACGTCTGCTAGGCGCCTGTGTGCAAACAATCATATCAAGAGATCTTTTCCGTGTGCTGCACCTGTGGTGTGAGGACAGAAGACAAAGCAGTGTGTCCGCCGCTCTACTCCAACCTCACTCCTCCTCTCCCCTCCAGTCTCGGTCAGACTCAACCACACAGAGATCCCTGTGTGAGAGAGAGACAGAGGAAGAGGAAGAGGAAGGGAGGGAGGAGATGAGTGGACAGGTAAGAGGGTGTGTTTATGTACAGCAAGCACCCATCAGAAGCTATGGCTATCTCCCTGTGGCTGAGCAGCTTCATGATTAGTGCCACCAGGACCATCACAAAGACCGTGCACCCTCATCTGCAAACGAAGAGCTTTGTCCCGCCCCGTTTGTTAGCGACCCTGGTCCGTGCCATTCACATCGAAATCGACCCTGGTCCAACCCTGGTCAAACCCACCTCTCGACCTGGGTCGCGAAGGCGAGTCGACCAACGCAGGTTAACCCTTTCATACACACAATCGACCCTGGTTCAACCCTGGTTGAGTCCTCAGTGTGAAAGGGGGTATTATATCTCTTTGGCAAGCCTACTTGATATGTACTCCAGTCTGATATTCATTCTCCTTTTAGCTCTGGTTTAGTGTCCTCCAACCCCTGAGAACAACATCTGCTGCTCCATGCTCCACTATGTTCACCAGCTGGAAGGATAGTTTATATTGGGATTAGCTGCAGAAAGCGGTGAGACTGGCAGAGACAGGAAATGTGTGTGAACCAAAACAATGTGTTGGAGGACATTAAAAGGCTCAGTGGAGTAGAGGGGGAAATGATGGGTGGTAATTATCTGTAGGTTTCATCACGACAAGTGACCGCGTTCACATTACATGTATTCACTTGATCCATTGTAAACATGAAAGTATTGATTAATGCAGCTTTAAAGGGACTGTTTGTACCTTCTTACACTTACACTCTTATAAATCATTGCAGGTCGGTGTCCCATGCGCGCTCATGTGAGGCTACGCTGTTCCAAACACAAACTACAAGGAAATCTAGAGGTAACCGCAAAGTTATATCTAGTGAAGCCCGTCTGTTAAACAGTGTCAACTAATCCTGCTCCAGGATTTGCTCCTGCTCCTGCTTTATACAGGATGTACAGCAGCACAGTTTCACTAAGGTCAACTGTGCTGCACATGTCCTGGTACAACAAAGTGCTTAGACAAAATATTAAAGGTCCCATATTGTAAAAAATTAGATTTTCATGTCTTTTATATCATAAAGCAGGTTTAAGTTAAGATATATAAAAACTGTGAAAGTATCAAAACACTCAATCCACGGAGAATTACACACAGCCCGTATTCAGAAATTGCGCGTTTGAAACAAGCCGTCAGGATTTCTGTCCATTTGTGATGTCACAAATGTACAATATTTACACGGTTTTAAACGTAAACATACTAAATGTGTCCCAGTTTATTTCCTGTTGCAGTGTATGTAAATAACATCAGCTGACAGGAAGTAAACATGGACCCAAACTGTTGCCTAGCAACGCAATTCCATTGCCATTCCGTTGAAATGCGCTAAAACGGAGTGTGTCAGACAGAGGGTGAATACAGGTATATTCAGACAGACAGTATGAGAAAAATAATGTGCTTTTTTGAACATTACAGCCTGTAAACATGTTCTAGTAGAAACACAAAATACAAGTATGAACCTGAAAATAAGCACAATATGGGACCTTAAAATTATGAACCAATACAATAATTCTGTGTCAAACCTTTCCTCCCTGCTGAGACAACCTCTACTGGCAGAACTACACACTGCACTATCTGCTCAGTGAAGACACTAAGAAGCAGAACCGTCTTATTTCTCTTTAAGTGGGTTCCTCTCTCCCCAGGCTCACTGCAGCCCGACACACAGACCCAGCAGAGGCAGAAGCTATAAAAAGTCTCATCTTACCGCTAAGTCTGTGGGCTCGAACACTGGTTAGATGATCTTTTCTAGTGTACGACCGTGGGCAGTGTGATCTGTGAACCGTGGCTGATATATGGCTGCTGCGCGGGGGGCATGAATATAGTTTCATCTGTACTGCTCTGTTCTTTATATTGTCCCAGTCCTGCTAAAGTGCATTTCATTCAACTCTGCTCACTTTCTCTCTCTATTATCTGATTCTGTTCTCCTCCACTGTGCTCTGGGTTCTACTCTGTCTGTCCACTTGACTTCCTCTCTCATTTCCGCTGTAATCTATTTTTTTCCGTCAGAGTGAGGTTAATGAACCGTAATACAAAACAACACATGACTTCCAGTCAATGATCACCACGAGAGTAACAAACATTACTTCAAATCGTTTTTCTTTAGAAGACACGATGACTCGTCATCAGCTTGGTGTTAATGTGTTCAATACATTTAAGTCACGAAGAGTATGAAGAGTCAGGTGGGAGAAATCTAGAGGTAAAATGTTGGGTAAACTGAGGTAACACAGTAAAACACAACAGCACGGAGGAGAATGCTCCACACTGAGCAGCTGGAGACTGAACTACAGCCTGGTGACAAAAGTCACAGGAAGGTAGAGAAACAAGTCAGAGGATCCGTATGACATCACAACACCGCCCTGTACTCTCTACCGCGTGCTTTCAAACGTTTAGAATGCTTTGACCTTCAGATACAGATGCGCTGCGACAAAGCAAACCGTTTTAATGTGACCGCGTCGCAGGAACCTTTACAGGCAGAGGTTTTAGTTTAGTGTCAATGCTACAGATTCCTCTCATTTCACATGCTTATTAATTACAGTGGAGGATGAAAACAGCTGACCACCTTGATGAATGAACACACACGTTGGACTGCACACCTTTAACTTGTAACAGAAGATACACAATACACACACTCACACCTGTAGTTTCCAGTATTACTACATTCTTGTCATGTCAGTTGCGGAGCAGCTTGACTATGGTAATCATCGGTGGGACAACTTGCCCCAGGGCACCAACAGCTCAGATCAATAGATTCAACCTGTACAAGACCTGCGTGTGTATATTTGAATGGACAAAAGCAGCGCAATAAACGACTTCCAAGTATTCCAACCCATCACTATAGCAAATAGCATTAAGCTCACTTAGTTTCTTAGGCAGCGTTGGGTCTGGGATGTAATTACGTCCGCCAAGGCCAAAGGCCTTGGGCCAAGTAGGGTATGTTTTCACCAGCGTTGGTTTGTCTCTCTGTCCGTCTGTCTGTCCGTCCGTCCGTCCGTCCGTCCATCCGTCCGTCCATCCGTCCGTCTGTCTGTCTGTTTGCAGGATTACTCCGCGATGGATTTGAATGAAATTATTTGGAGGGGTGGAGTGTAGCACAATGAACAATGCATTAGATTTTGGTGGTGATCCGGATAATGATCTGGAAGAGTTCCGATCAGCCTGAGCATTAAGACCACAGGTTATAACACATGCGCAGTGTAACTGATGACGCGTGACCCCGCCTCCTTCCTTCTTCGAGCAGAGAGATACGTGTGTGGATGTGTGGCGGGACTCCCGGGGGTGCGGCGGGAGCTGCTGTCCGTCCGCGGTGAGAAAGAAAAAAGCAGTAGCTGACGGGATGAGAGACAACATAGTGTAACGTTATACAGACATAACATGGCTGCTGAATGAGAGAGGCATCCGCCGATACGTTACACGGAAACACACCGTGTTAATAACAAGCCAACCACCTCACGGTACCGCCAGCTGTGAGCTGTGACCTGTTTTTAAAGTCAGGCACCTTGGCGGAGGTCTGCGCTCTCAGAGTGCCGATCCCAGCTGACATTGGGCGAAGGCGGGGTACACCCTGGACATGTCTCCAGACTATCACAGGGCTGACACATAAAGACAGACAACCATTCACGCTCACATTCACACCTACGGGACATTTAGAGTCAACAATGAACCTAACCAGCATGTCTTTGGACTGTGAGATGAAGACCTGAAATCCTTGTTTAAAGTGTAGACATCTGTACGGGCGCTGTCCTACCACCGTTCACTGACTGACTTCTTTACAGTTCTATACTGACTGTATCGAAGAAGTGGACGTAGTCACCATGACGTTGGTTTGTTGACTGCCATTTTGAAGCCTCAAATTCAGCATTTTGGCTGTCGCCATCTTGTTTTTTTGGAACCAGAAGTGACACGAGAGGGCTGAGCTGAGTACGACCCAACGCTGATTAAGAGATTTTTAGGTGACCAAAAAGGTTAAAATCAACTTTGATGAAGTGAAAACACACAGTGAAAGGGTTAAAGTTCTAAGAAGAAAACACGGACAACTCCCAGACCAGACAACGCCGTGGTAGCGACCTGTCAATCACAAGGTAGCCCCGCCCTAAAGCCTCCCCTGCTTTATGGTCTATTTGACTCTAAATGGGACCATAATTTACTAAATGAACATCAGGCTGTATTGAAGAAGACTTATTTCTTCAATACAGAACTCATGTTTACAATGTTTACTGAGATAATAAACCAAGTGAGAAGTAGGCTCATTTTCTCCTAGACTTCTATACAACCAGAGGAGTCGCCGCTGGCTATTAGAAAGAATGCGAGTTTAAAGGTCCCATATCATGCTCATTTTCAGGTTCATACTTGTATTTTGGGTTTCTACTAGAACATGTTTACATGCTTTAATGTTCAAAAATACATTATTTTTCTCATACTGTCTGTCTGAATATACCTGTATTCACCCTCTCTCTGAAACGCTCCGTTTGATTACATTTCAATGGAATTGCAACAGAGTTGCGTTGCAAGGCAACAGCCTGGGTCCATGTTTACGTCCTGTCAGCTGGTGTCTTTCACATCCACTGCAACAGGAAATAAACTGGGACACATTTAGAATGTTTACGTTTAAAACTTTGAAATGGTCAAAATATTGTAGATTTGTGACATCACAAATGGACAGAAATCCCGACGGCTTCTTTCAAAGCCCAGTTTCTGAATACGGGCTGTGTGTATTTCTCTGTGGATTAAGCGTTTGGATACTTTCACAGTATTTATATAGAACTTAAACCTGCTTTATAATATAAAAGCCATGAAAATGTCACTTTTTACAATATGGGACCTTTAAGGGCCTTCCGCATTGGCTTCCCCCGGAGGTTGCCCCCCTGTGTCCTACTAATGCTAAATACTATAGCTTCCCCAATGAGAAACTGTAGATGCTATAATTGAACTCAATCAACTAATTCAGTTTGATACTACTTACTACGATATATGACACAGTATGAATTTGCATGTTGAAGACTCTTTTTTTTTACTTTTTATTCTTGCAAACATGAAGGTGGTTTCATTCATCACTGCATTCCTGACTATAACCCAAAGGGACATTTCAGGAAAGTGAGGCAGTGAACCGGTAACAGTTGAGATCTATGAGAAGAAAATGTTCCATATGCAGTTGGTTTTCTAACTTGCCTGACAGGAACAGGAGGCTGGGAGCGTTATTCCAGCATTTGGATATGCATACATTACACATGCAAATGATGAAATCTCCTCAAAAAAGAACAGTATTTACAGTTACTTAAAGGTCCCATATTGTAAAAAGTGAGATTTTTCACGTCTTTCATATTATAAAGCAGATTTAAGTTCTATGTAAATACTGTGAAAGTATCAAAACGCTCAATCCACAGATGAATACACACAGCCCGTATTCAGAAACTGTGTGTTTGAAACAAGCCGTTAGGATTTCTGTCCATTTGTGATGTCACAAATATACAATATTTAGACCATTACACGGTTTTAAACGTAAACATTCTAAATGTGTTCCAGTTTATTTCCTGTTGCAGTGTATGTAAATAACATCAGCTGACAGGAAGTAAACATGGACCCAAGCTGTTGCCTAGCAATGCAATTCCGTTGAAATGCACTAAAACGGAGCGTTTCAGACAGAGGGTAAATACAGGTATATTCAGACAGACAGTACGAGGAAAATAAAGTTGTTTTTTGAACATAACAGCATGTAAACATGTTCTATTAGAAACACAAAACGAAAGTATGAACCTGAAAATTAGCACGATATGGGACCTTTAAGAGTATTACACTGAAGTAAAATGCTACCTCCAGTGACCAAAGCCAGCCTGTCAGTAGGGGTGGGGGGTGAAAGCGCGTGACACAAACGTGCCTTCAGGATGAATCAGTAACACACAAGCAGGAGAGTCAGGGCTTTCAACGCGTTGAATATTAAGTGAACCTTCTCGTCAAATATCTACAGAAAGCTGACATTGATTTGCAAAGTGGGAAACCTTCAAACATTTGAAATTCCAGCATCACCAAAAACATTCACAAAGGATCAATTACTGGGACGGGCCTGTGAGAACAGGAAATACCAGAATGCATGTGAACCTGTATGGCTGAGAAGACGAGTCAAACATTAACACAGAGAAACACAAGAGAAAGACACACACACACACACACACACACACACACACACACAGCAAGGGGTGTGTGAGTTTACCGTTCTTCCTCATTTGGCTTAGCCTGTTTGGATTAGTATCACCAGCTAGAGGCCAGACCTAAACCCCCCAGGCCCTCCTGTCACACACGCTAAATACAACTCTCTCTCTCTCTCTGTGTGTGTGTGTGTGTGTGTGTGTGTGTGTGTGTATGCGTGTGTGTGTGTATGTGTGTGTGTGTGTGTGGAGCAAAGCCAACAAGAAACACCAGATTCTTCACCAATTAACATCAATGCGACGGGACCAGTGACATTTAGGATGAGGATGTTCCCTGTTCTGTCCTTTAGACCAGTCTCAAAGTCTACCTCTACCTCTCTCTTACTCTACCTCTCTCTACCTCCTTCTCTCTCTCTCTCTCTCTCCCTCTCTCATTTTTAAAAAAATTTAAATTCAATATGCTTTATTGGCATGACTGTTAGGTGAACAATATTGCCAAAGCGTCAATTCAATAATAAGAAATTAATTAATTAATTAATAAAAACAAAAACATACAGTATATATACATATATACAATTCATTAAATATCAAATTACAATATATATATATATATATTTAAAAAGAACATGGAAATGGTGGAAAACAATACAGAAATAATTAATGTTTGTTGTGTCAATAAAACAAACAAATAAATAAAAAACAATTAACAACAATATATTGCAATATCAAATGATAAATGTAAACAGAAAACGTGAAGTAGAGGAGTATATAAAAGACAGTGTAAGTTACATCTGCTATGTGTTGTTGTGGTTGTCTCTTAGGCATTCTGTTTATAAAGTGTGTTTACACATCTTCTATTTATAACGTTACCTTTTTTAACTTTTTATCTTTCAAAATAAACCTGCAAAAAGATCAACCTGTCGCCTGCTCTCTCTGTTATAAAGTAACAAACCCAGTCCCAGTTCATTACATTATCAAATTATTAGCAAACTAAATGAAATATAAACTCATTTTATTACATTTGGACCAGCTCTTACATTATCCAACAGTTGCCACATGTCCAGCTGAACAACTTTAGCAAGTCTACCAGTAAATCTTAGCTGGGATGGTGGAGTAAGTGAAATATACATTTCAGTCTTCAGTAGTGTCTGATCCGTTTGTAAATGTAGCCTCTATTATCATATTAGATAACACAATGTGGTCTGATATATGATAAATGGGTACTGTAGATAGACAGAGGAAAAAAGGTTCATGTTGATTGATAGATACTGTAAATCTCTATGTTGTCTGTATGTGTAGGTGTGAACCCACTAAAGTGGAGTAATGGTTGTTAAACTGGATTTGAACTGGATTACATTGAATTGCATCGCAGTATAATCAAAGGAAATGTCTTTGGACCTTACCTAAATGGTTGGGTCTAGGCTTGTTAGGTCCAGTCTTGCTCCTTTTCGGAATGAACTCATGACTAAAAAAGACTTGACTATGAAGATCGGATGCATCAAACTGGACTATACTGGATTAACCTGATTGAATTGGTCTGGTGTGGTTTCATTTTCTTATCCGGATAATTTAGGCACCGTCATTTCCTAGCCTACGTGTCCTCATCTCATCCTGTCTAAATCAGTGCAGTTTTTGGTTCTATCTCGATGAAAGCCTGACCTAACCTGGTAGAATCTGGCTCGGATTGGCTTTATTTCAAATATCCTGCCCTAGATTATATTGACCTCACCCTAACGTGGTTTTATCTGTGTCCCTCGGTAAATCAGGCATGGGTTGGTTTTTGGTTCAATTTAAGCTAGGTTTCACAAACCCTAAATTGTAGCCATCTCAATTTGCTAGGCCTTATTTGGCTTGTATTTTTGGCCTGGTCCTCACACAGTAAAGCATCCTCGACTTCCACTGTGTAATATAGAAGTTCAGGAGAAGGACCTGCACAGAATAATCAAAAGAAATCTCTGTGCTTTTTAAAGAAATGGATGTTTGTGTGTTCCAGGATAACTTACCCAGGCTTGCTATTCATTCTTGGCCAGACTGGACTCAATGCCCCTGGAAGATCTTGAAGATCTTGTTTGCATACATTATAGCTCCATACACACAACGTATGTTAAACATTTTATAAAGCTTAAAATACTGTGTGTACTATATTTACAATGTATCCCAAAAACATGCATCATTCTGTGACATTTTATGTTTTTGCACAAATTGATGATGTCACTATCATCCCCTTGCTCTGTAATCCTCCAGGGTCAGATAACCCTGATCCAAGCCTGGTCACTGGTGTGAAAAGGGTATGAGAATGCAATCTATTTCTCTCTCTCTCTCTCTCTCTCTCTCTCTCTCTCTTCATATATTGGTTTACTAATAGACACCTGCAGTGTTGCACTCTGAGGCTGCACTGCCCTTACAGCATAGTGAGTCATGTACCTATGTCACCTCCAATAACAGACAGGTGATGGCAGCCTACTGTAGTGTGAATTTGGTTATGATACACGTTTTGGACCAACAACAACATGAATGTCTACTGCGGGACCTCTACAGTGAATAAAGTACATACTCGTTACATGCAATGCATGCTTCCTTGCATTGAAATCAGAAGAACAACTTCGTAAAAATCATTAACCCATTACACTGTAAGTGGAAACGTAAGTACCAATCTAGATATGAGTGCAGTAGAACATGAGGATTTAATGGAGAGGAATAAAAAATGAAATTGAATTCATGGATCTTGAACTCTCAGCTTGTTGTTGGAGCAGCTCATAATCACATGTGCTATAACACATGTCAAATGTCAGGCTGAACTGAAGTGATGACAGCACAGAACAGAACAGACGTCTAGCCGTTTGTTAAAACTGCTCAAAAGTTGCAGTTTTTTAGATAATGAACTGTATATTAACACTCTGAGACCTGAGGTCTGCTGTCCATCTGCTGTCTATGAGAGCCGGCTGTCAATCACTCGCAAACTCCGACCAAAAGGTCAACTAGGCAGCGCTGATCAAATATGAATCAATATTCTGTTACGTTAATGCCGATTTCTCTCCTCAGATGTTTTCAGAATCATCTTGTAGTGCACGGTTTAGCTGTAAAATGAGAACGTTTGTGACCCGGCAGCCATGTTGAGATCAGGTTGAGATGGCTTGAAGGAAAGCCAAGTTCCGGTCACATGACCGGAGCACAGCCGATAGGAACGCTCTCTCTCTGAAATGACCTGTGATTGGTCAAAGTCTCCCGTCACGGAGATTTTTTAAAGCCTGAAAACAGAGCCATGAGGAGGAGTAGAAGTCTGAATTACAATATGCTGAAAGGTTATTATGGAATTTTTGCCCAATGATGCCAAAATATACTACCTACTGACACTTTAACCGACATTAACAATTTGAACCGATTAATGCTATCGGTTAAACTATTAAAAGAAATATTACAAAATAGAGGAGCGGCTTGTCACTTAAAGGAGAATAGCTGGTCCACCTTAACAGTCCACCTTAAGAGAGTCTGGGCCAGTGTTGATACAGGAGGTTGGCTCCGGTCTTGAGGAGTTGTAGCATTTATTCACCAACAAATAAACTGTACACACACTGCACTGCTTCGCTCACAGCTGCAACGCTATCGACAACCCCACACACACTCACCGCCGCCACACACACGCAGCCTGTCGGACACTCGCTAACGTTACGCCACTCTGACAGACCGTATGTGTGCGACAACAGCGAGCAAGAATCCACCAGCAAAGCAACAGCTGCTAACGTAGCACAAACACACGTGGTTTGTCGGACACTCGCTAACGTTACGCCGGGCAGACACACTGCTGACAACCTCTCAGATAAACTAACTATACCTAACTAACTGATGCGGTGGAGACTTACTGGAACAATACACGTAGTATTGTAGCTGCTAACTCTCCCGGTCGGGTGAACTGAGGACTCAGTTGTCCGTTGTGTTCATACACTATAGCTGGTTATAAATGATGGATTTAACCTGTTTGTGCAGCGGCTTTTCGTTGCAGCTGGGCGGCTTGTTAGGCACTAAAAATAGCACCACTGCATGCGACGCACTAATCTCAGTTAGCGGTTAATAATCGGTTAACGAGGGTCGGTTATCGGTTAGAAAAACATTTAAAATTAGCATCCTTAGTTGAGACACATCCATAGTTTTGGATTGTCACCATGGTTTCTACAGAACAATGGTAAATGGCTTGATGAGATCTCTAGGATATATCAACCTCTTCCACCTCACCACACTTCACCAGCATATGGTCATTAGTTAGGTCTCTAGTGTGTGTGTGTGTGTGTGTGTGTGTATGTGTGTGTGTGTGTGTGTGTGTGTGTGTGTGTGTGTGTGATGACCAGAGTATAAAATGACTTTGACAAGCGATGTTGCACACAGATGCAGTACACTGTGCAGCAGCAGTAAGAGTCAGAGTGAGTTTGTCAGGCAGAACACATACAGCCTCACGTCTACATGGTTCTCAAGTTCTCCGGTTTTCAAGTCGGGTCCTGTTCCTCTTCCTTGTGACATCTCAAACCATCTTCTTGGCAACCGACACAGAACTTCTGTAACTGACACCTGCAGCTAAACGCACGGAGCGTGATCGTGTTCAACAACACAGCTGATGTGTGATGCTTCGCAAAAAAGTTACATCCTAATGTTATTTATGTGACAATGTCTCTCAAGGTTCAAATGTATTTTGTCTAATGGGGGACAAACATCCAGAAACAGTAGGCTCCAGCAGGCTCTCTGTTTTAGACACAATGAGCACTGGTTCACTTGTAAGAGTAGAGTTACTGCCAAAAACACACAGGCATGGTGACACTTCTCAAGCTTTCGGTTCTACTTTAAAAGCATCATGAGCAGCAGGTGAAAGGTGTTCGGAAAAAAGACGGCTAACAGCTACCAGGTGTGCCATCAACATGGCCCGGTCGCACCAGAAAGTGGCTCAGTCAAGTTCATCCACGATTTTGCCAAATATGTGGTTGTAGAAGCTTGGTGATCAAAGCTCTAGACCTTTTACAGAGCGGTGCAGCTCCAGAGGCCTGTACTATGAAGTGAGTTCAACATACCCAGGGTATCTTCTCGTTATCTGGCTTCACTAACCCTAACAACCATGATCCTGCTAAGCCGTTCTACGACGCTGGTTATCAACTCGGTAATTCAACCCAGGGTTTCTCAGTCTGGCTATGAGCGCGTTCACATAAAAGGGGCAGAGTTTGCAGCATACTGTATGACCAATCACAGACATGGACAAGTCTACTGTCAGCAGAGCGGCATATTTTACAAAGGACGAGCAAACTATAATATTAGACTAATACAAAGAAGTTAAACACATAATCCAAGCTAAAAGTAACACAGTTGAAGCGGCCAAATACAGGAAGGACAGCTGGCAAAAGAAATAATGCCGATGTGCGAATGTGTCAATTAACAGATTTGTTAATTTAACGGAATACTAAATAAGTCAGAAATAGTCGCTAATCCCAAATCCTGCTTCATAGTACAGGCCTCAGGACATCAGTCACGGAAGGGAGGCCTGGATGTGCTAACAGTACTTTAACAGCCTCATAACAAAACAACAAAAACTCAAATGGCCTTTTTCATCTCTCTTGCTGCACCTTGATTCTTTCTTTCTCCTTTCCAACTGTTGGCTTCGAAAAAAAGAAAAAAAAGAAGAGTTGTGTCTCTCCAAAGCAGATGCAGGTTTTATTTTGTGTTTAAGGAGACACATGGAGTCCAGGTCTAATTAGCTACTTAACCAAGTACTGCCACCACAAATTGGTTTAATTGCTACAGCTGTTGAGTGGCTGTATGTGAGTAGCATTTTCCAAAGAAAGAGGATAACATTACAGTAATACTGATGACTGTTAATGGTATATTAAAGACAGAGATAAGAATACAATATATACAGTATATATATATATATTTCTTATCATTTTAAGAATACCAGTTCTTAACACGAGTATTTCCATGTGTGCAATTTCACAAATCTTCTCCAGCTAATTTTAGAGGGAAATAGTGTAGGCTACTTTTCACACCAGTACAGCTGTACTGGCTGAGCGTTACCAAACCAGCAACATTAAAGGTCCCATACTGTAAAAAAAGTGAGATTTTCGTGTACATTTTATTATAAAACAGGTTTAAGTTCTATATAAATACTGTGAAAGTATCAAAACTGTGCCTTTGAAACAAGCTGTCAGGATTTCTGTTCATTTGTGATGTCACAAATCTACAATCTATATATATATAGATCATTTCACAGTTTTAAACGTAAATATTCTAAGTGTGTCTCAGTTTATTTCCGGTTACAGTGTATGTGAATGACATCAGCTGACAGGAAGTAAACATGGACTCAAACTGTTGCTTAGCAATGCAATCCCATTGCAGTTCTGTTGAAAACGGAGCGTTTCAGACAGAGGATAAATACAGGCATATTCAGGCAGACAGTATGAGGAATGAGAAAAATAAAGTGTTTTTTGAACATTACAGCATATAAACATGTTCTAGTAGAAACATAAAAAAAAAGTATGAAACTGAAAATGAGCATGATATGGGACCTTTAAAGTGCTTTTTACATGTTAACACATCACTTTCTGACCTTTACTTTACAATGCTGAAAAGACTTCATAATTACATGGAGGTGTGGGTCAGGTATGGACTATTTTAGCCAGGCTTTTAACCTGCATCTTTCCACAGATACTGTATCTAAAGGGCTAGTCAAGCAATGGAGTGTTGCACTAGGTTAAGTTGGGGGCCTCATATTCTCATAGCTCTCTCTACAGCGCTGTGTCAGCACTAAACAGAGTTCTGGCTGCACACATTATCGTTCTACTTTAGGGGGAAAAAAAACGCACCGACTTGTTTGTATTTCTTTACAACAATCACGATCGTCTCGGGCGGAGCTAATCACGGGATGCAGCAACAGTGCCCTTGCATAATAGATAGAGGAGGAGAATGCTGTGTGAGAGACGCGGCCAATGGCAGACTTACACCCACAGTCTACATCCGGTGAGTCAGACTAGGAGCCTCGCAACAGACACTGAAAAAAGAAGGTCAAAAAGGTCAACAATCAAAGCAGCACAGCCTGAGAAATCCCCTTTTTTTTTGTCCCTGGCATGGTAGAGTGAATACAAAATTCCTTGGCCATCCACATTTCCTATGACACTAATAGCATAATTTCATTTGACCCTCCCTGGCTGGTAAATGCCCAGCTCATCATGCTCCACACCCTCAGTTTTCACTGTAAATGTGTATTCATCCAAACCCCGGTGTTATCATCTGGGCTATTTTATCATCTTGACTATGACAAAGCTCCTCCAGAATCACAGAAGACACTACATAACTGTTGGCTGAGAGGTACTCCTCATGACTAGTGAACTGACCTTTATGTGTAAAATTGGTGGAATGCTACTCTAAGCCAAAACACAGCAGGCTTTATGCCAGTAGAGTTTTTCTGAATAAAGCCCACCTTTGTCATCTTTGGGCCGATCTCCCCCAACGCTGGATACATTCACATCTTTTACCCATTTTACATGAAAGAGCAAGATCCAAGTGCTCATCTGAAGAACCAAAAGAGATCAGACCATGACCTGCATGCAAAAGTAACAATAATGGTAGATGCCGGCGCCACCTCCTGCTGGAGCCCTGGTGGACTAAACCAACTGAGACCGTCAACTGTTCGTGTTCTGCCAGCTGATTCGGATGGAGATCACTCTACATCCTCATTAGCCTCCATCCAAATTCAGTCTGAATAGAAGCATTCTCCACCAACTATAAAAAGCTACTAAACACAAAACTTGTATCTAATGACAGCCAAGCAGCGCTGCACTTCAGAGGGCCAGCACCTCAGCTACCGGAGACTAGAGTTACACAGAGCCGACCTGCTACCAAGAACTGAGTCAGCTCACATTACAGGGTTATGTTACACTCACGTGAGCAGCTGTGTGTATTAGTCTTTAACAGGTCTCAGGTAAATGTCATCAGGAAGCAGGTGCACACGCACACACACACACACACACACACACACACACACACACACACTTAATTTCAAAACTTTTGAAACTGATCTAGATCTCGTATTTTAAAGGGACTGTTTGTAACTTCTTGCACGTATAAATCATTGCGGGTCGGTGTCCCATGCGCGCTCGCGTGTGGCTACGCTGTTCAGACTCAGACTCCAACACAAACTACACGGAAGCACCAAAACCACAAAGTTGTATCTAGTGAAGGTCGTCTGTTAAACAGTGTTGGCCGCGGTCGGAGGACGCGGGGGAGACCGTAGCTTTGGTCTCCAGGACCGGAGTCTCTGCTGTACTCTGCCCCTCTGCCTGCCTTCACTCACACACCGCGCTCCTTCTCACTCTTTCGCTCCACTCTCACGTGCATGAGCGCACACTCCACACTGCAGAAGAGTTAGTTTAGCTCTGAGAATATCTAGTGAATGTACAGTGGACGTTTGTGCAGAAATAACTGCTGCAGCTCCTCCAGACCAACAGAGGTTTCCCGTGTCTTGTGAAGTGACGGGGCTCCGCAGAGAGAAACGTTATCGTCTCCAACCAAAACTCCGGTGTCTCCCCTGTTCCCTCCGGCCGCGGTCGGGAGGCTGAGGCAGGAAAAGCCAACACTAGGATCAGCAGTGATTCATGGAGAGACCTTCGTCTGGTCAGCTATAACATTACATTTACATTATTAGTGAAATATAGAGTGATATTGTGCTTTTAGCTGACGTGTGTCGCCTCACTGTTTTGAGCGATGCTCGTTCATGTCTATGTAGAGCGAGCATGAGCGCCAGCGCGAGCAACAGGACGCTGACTTTCGTTGACTTAACGGCCACAGGTGTCGCTGTTAACAAGACATTTCTGATTCTTACAAACAGTTCCTTTAAAGAAAATACTTCATGAATGTTGTCTAATCGCCTAAAAGGACCGTTGTCTTGCTGATCCACAGCCAAGAGGAACTGTTGCACAGACACAAGAATCTGCATCAGGACTAATGAAGTTCTTACTCCATTTGACTAATAAACAAATTCAAGATTGATTTCAGTTTCCATTTTGATTTGAAGGTGGATAAATACTTTATTGATCCACAGGGGTCAAACGGTCCCCTGACGTAGGGGCATGCGATATGACGATATTAGATCGTGAACGATTGAAATATCTCTATGATCTGCCTTTACAGCTGGATCGTTAGAACAGCGCTACAGTGTACATTCTACCAGTTGCAGAAGCGACGTAGGCGGCGTAGAGAGAGGAAGCAGAAACGGTGATGCCGGGCTGCTGGCTATAGGCTAAAGAAGCATCCACACAAACCACCGCTACCAAGCATCTTTCTCTCTAACGCCAGATCAGAATGGAAGAATTGGAGCTACAGAAGGCAGCTAACAAGTCCGCCAGGGACTGCTGCCTGATGTTAATAACGGAGACCTGGCTTCACCCGCTGATACCCGGCGCTGCTGTTCAGCTAGCAGGCTGCACAATCCACCGCCTGGACCGAATTTATATATTTATGTGCATAATGGCTGGTGAACAGCCGAATCACTGACAGTCACTGTTCCCCTGATTTAGAGGCTGGTTATGTGTCGACCCTTCTATCTGCCGAGAGAGCTGACAGTAGTAATTGTTATGGCTGACGATATTCCACCTATGGATCTGTGTCTAATCAGCTACCTGATTTACAATTCCAAAGTCAGTTCCTTTAAAGGTCCCATATTATAAAAAAGTGAGATTTTCACATTTTTTTTATTATAAAGCAGGCTTAAGTCCTATATAAATACTGTGAAAGTATCGAAACGCTCAATCCACAGGGAAACACACGCAGCCTGTATTCAGAAACTCTGCATTTGAAACAAGCTGTCAGGATTTCTGTCCATTTGTGATGTCAAAAATATACAATATTTAGACCCTTTACACAGATTTAAAAGTAAATATTCTAAATGTGTCCTAGTTTATTTCTGGTTGCAGTGTATGTGAATGACATCAGCTGACAGGAAGTACACATGGACCCAAGCTGTTGCCTAGCAATGCAATTTTGTTGCAATTTCGTCGAAATGCGCTAAAACGGAGCGTTTAAGACAGAGGGTAAATACAGGCACATTCAGGCAGACAGTATGAGGAAAATAAAGTTTTTTTTTTAACATTACAGCATGTAAACATGTTCTAGTAGAAACACAAAATACAAGTATGAACCTGAAAATGAGCACGATATGGGACCTTTAATGTTATGTAGCAAGAGTGCACTTTACTTGAGTGTTGTTGTTTATATTTTGAAACCAATATTCATTTTGGGATGGGATTTATGCAGGTCAATATTCTTGTTGAATGTTCATACTTTGCAGAATTGCACACTTGATTAAAATCTGTTTGGCCTGAATGATCTGTTATTCGTTTTCCTTATGTTTTATTAGCTTATAGGGCTGTATTTTTTTTTTTAAATGGGGAAATTAGTTTGGTTGTAATGTTCAGTAACGTGTAAAATTGTCTTTAAAACCAGCATGAAAAAAAAAACTTGATAAGATCACGGATAGTGATCCTGCCTGAAAAAGATCATGATATGATCTTTTTGCCATATCGCCCACCCCTACCCTGAACTCATTCCTAACTCCAGCGGTCATCCAGCAGCACTGACCTCTGACCTCTCCCTCTCTCTACTACCAGCCCTGTCTTCTCTGCTGCTACTCTCCTGCCCTCTCTCCCTCATCGCCCTAATTCTGTTTTTCCCCCTCACCTCCTCTCTCGTCTGCTTGTCTGTGTTATATTGTTTCTGACAAGTCAAACACAGATAGATATGAATCCAGCGATGCTCACACGCCCCACTTTTTGAAGGAAGGGTAATGTGTATGTATCCAAAGCAGAGAATACCGAAGAAATCACTTCTTCAATGACGGCATGTCATGGAAAAACTTTCTGTTTATACTGCATCTGGAATACTGGTACAAAATCATTAGTTATACCAGCTTCAATACATAAATATTGGCATCCCATACTTCATTTTCCATTAATGCTGAACTGTGATATGTATTAATACAGTATATTGGCTCTGCTGCATCATCTAACGCTCTCACAATCTCTCCGTTTTCTCAGAGGGCAGAATGAGAGCTGATGGAAAGCTTTTATCCTCCACTCGTTTGTTAACAACACAGCTAATTTCCCTTCTTTCCATCCTTATTTGCCATTTTAGCGTTTCCTGTCCACACCCCTACTAACCCTTTTTTTTCTTGCGCATTCATTCATGGACTAAGATGATCTTTTTTACAGTCAATCAATGTTGATTTCTTAAAGGTCCCATATTGTAAAAAGTAAGATTTTCACATTTGTTATATTATAAAGCAGGTTTAAGTGCTTTATAAATACTGTGAAGGTATCAAAACGTTCAATCCACAGATAAATACACACAGCCCGTATTCAGAAACTGTGCGTTTGAAACAAGCCGTCAGGATTTCTGTACATTTGTGATGTCACAAATCTACAATAGACAATTTCACAGTTTTAAACGTAAACATTCTAAATGTGTCCCAGTTTATTTCCTGTTGCAGTGTATGTGAATGGCATCAGCTGACAGGAAGTAAACATGGACCCAAACTGTTGCCTAGCAACGCAATTCCGTTGCCATTCCGTTGAAATGCGCTAAAATAGAGCGTTTCAGACAGAGGGTAAATACAGGTATATTCAGAAAGATAGTATGAAAAAAGAATGTGTTGTTTGAACATTAAAGCATGTAAACATGTTCTAGTAGAAACCCAAAATACAAGTATGAACCTGAAAATAAGCATGATATGGGACCTTTAATGGAGGTCCACTAAAGTCCATTCAGAAAATATGATGAAGTTTATGACAACCAGGCAAGAAAAAGAGATGCCTAAGTAAATAGTGCAGCTGTAGGTCAGTTCAGTTATGTTGTACGTAGAAGGGAAAATCAATAAGGCTGACTCAGGCGGCTAGACCTCCGGGCCTGAGAAGTGAAGCCAACGCTGAAGTGCCTTAAACCTGCATTCTTTCTAATAGCCAGCAGGGGGCGACTTGTCTGGTTGCCAAAAGAAGTCAGATTGTATAGAAGTCTATGAGAAAATGAGCCTACTTCTCACTTGATTTATTACGTCAGTAAACATTGTAAACATGAGTTTATAATCTCAATCACTAGTTTCAAGTCTTCTTCAATACAGCATGATGTTCATTTAGTAAATAATGTTCCCATTTAGAGTCAAATAGACCAGAAAGCAGGGGATGCTTTAGGGCGGGGCTACCTTGTGATTGACAGGTTGGGAGTTGTCCGTGTTTTCATCTTACAATTTTAACCCTTTCGCAGTGTGTTTTCACTTCATGGAAGTTAATTATAATCTTTAAGTTACCTAGAAACGTTTTATTCTGCGTTCGGTTCTATTTAGCTTCACCCTCTCGTGTCAACATCTGGTTGCAAAGAACCAAGATGGCGACGGTCAGAATACCAAACTCGAGGCTTCAAAACGGCAGTCCACAAACCAACGGGTAACGTGACAGTGGCTACGTCCTACTGCAGAATATAAGTAAATAGTGATTTATATTTGACATCCACCTGTGTTTCATCATTCTGTCCTTTGCCTTCATTCAACCTGCACTCCTCAACCTCACTTCATGTTGCCGACAGTCTCTCTGAACAGGAGGAATCGTGTGTTGACATTCAACACATGTAGGCCTGATAGTGGATTAACAGGCTTGGAACACACTAGAAACACAGGAGGTATATGAAATAACAGACTGCATTAAACTGACTGAAACCAGGACTGTAAATTACAAATTTAATCACATCATATTGAGCTGCCAATTCTATAGTATGTCATTTATAAACATACAGTATAAGGAAATTCACATATTCAAAAAAGAAGCTCTGACTTCATCATGCGTCTTACAATATAAAGTTATTTGTGAATGAAGTCAGGATGATAATGCCCCTATAAACCCATTTAGCTTTGGTTTTCTAAACACCACAACTAAGTGAAACATCTTCCAGTGAGTCATCTCCGACCATTATCATTCTACCTCCTTCTTCTCTCACAGCAGGAGGCTTTGTGTTTTAAGAGAGCGTGCTGAAATCTGCATGAAGACGGCAACGGCTGCACAATAAGGAGATTAAAGTTGTTGTGAAGTTCCATGGCACTCCGTGGTGATACTACATTATATTTGCATATTTGTATGTTATCGAGCATTTCCACCAGCACGGTACTCCTTTCTATGTTAAGCCTTTAACTCCGACCTACAGGCTGGGTTGCTGTAGTGTTGACTGTCAAATAAGAAAAGAAATATCTGAAAAATAAAATAACAAAACATAATCCATTCCTTTACTTTTTCTTCTCTCTTTTCCAGAAATCCAAGGATAGCCGATGAGCATCTTTTAAAGGTCCCATATTATAAAAAAGTGAGATTTTCATGTTTTTTTTAATTATAAAGCAGGGTTGAATCCTATATAAATACTGTGAAAGTATCGAAACGCTCAATCCACAAGGAAATACACACAGCCCGTATTCAGAAACTGTGCGTTATAAACAAGCCATCAGGATTTCTGTCCATTTGTGATGTCACAAATATACAATATTTAGACCCTTTACACAGATTTAAACGTAAACATTATAAATGTGTCCCAGTTTATTCCTGGTTGCAGTGTATGTAAATGACATCAGCTGACAGGAAGTAAACATGGACCCAAGCTGTTGCCTAGCAACGCAATTCTGTTGCAATTTCGTCACAATTCCGTCGAAATGCGCTAAAACAGAGCGTTTCAGACAGAGGGTGAATACAGGTATATTCATGTCGACAAGTTTTTTTTAGCATTATAGCGTGTAAACATGTTCTAGTAGAAACACAAAATACAAGTGTGAACCTGAAAATGAGCATGATATGGGTCCTTTAATGTCTTCCTTTCTCTAACAGAAATAAGACTATAACCAGTGTATCATCCGTGCACGTGCTCTTCTCTACCACGTTTTCTCATTTCCTCGTCTCTCCTTTGACAGCCAACCAGAGATAACCTCTAATAAACTACAGTCCTTCCTCTCTCTGCCAATATCTGTTCTTCCACTCCGTCAGAAAGCAGAGGATTATTCCTTGTAGATTAACTGCCTGACTTTGTCTTCCTGGTCTCTATACCCTGTCCCTCCATGTGCTCCGCTCATCTCTCTTTTTAAAGCCTTAATCTCGCCCATATTTCTTATTCTTCTCTCCCTTTTTTCTGCGTCGCTCCTCGCCATCAGGGAGCGGTAGATTACCTCGAGTGAACTACATTAGCAGCAGTAGTTAAGATGACAGAGCAATCATCTGAAACCTATATGGTTGCAGAGAAAACACCGCTCTTTTGGTATTACACAAGCAGCTTGTTTTGATCAAGGGGATGAAAGCCATCATCTGCTCATCCCGTGCATGCGTATGTGCACACAAATAGCTTTGAAACCTACTCCAAAGTAGGCTAATAACACTGTCAAAACAAACTGTTTTATAACTGTTACACGGTAATAAATTTAGGGTCATTTATCCATCGCCACTTCACTTCAGCTACTGTTTTTATTTCCTCTGTTGTTTGAGTGCTAATGCCACCCAAGTGCCAACCAAAGCAGCCTTAATCAATTCACTGTCGTCAGTGCAACGACGCCTTTCAACTCTCTCCCTTTTAAATGAGATTTGCAATAGAACAGAGGCTCCGGCCCGTTGTATTCAGTGGCAGGAGGAGGATCCTTCAGCTCTCTCAAGTCGCCTGTCTGTGATGTCTGTGTGTGTGTGTGTGTGTGTGTGTGTGTGTGTGTGTGTGTGTGTATTTATGAACACTATCTCCAGCGTTAGATGCAGCAGATGCTTCAGCAGAGGGGAGCCACACATCAGCCTTGATATTCCTCCATTAGCATATCAGCATCCCCTCTTTTTCCTCCCTCCCTCCCTCCTTTACTCATGCTGTCAGAAATTGATGATCTGCAATTACACAGCATGTGTCAGTGCAACTAAACATCATTTAATAGCTCCGAGGTGACAGGACACGACTGAGCAAGCAGAGAAGCTTCAAGCTTCGCAGTAAAAGTAGCATACCATGTTTTTCTCACGTCGCTTGTCCACAAGTCACATTTACTGTCATGTGGAAAAAGTCCAGTCTAAAAAATAAAAGTGCATATCAAATATCCCACACCTCTCCGACTGTCACAGGAATGGTACACTGTTAACATGAGCTAGGAGAAGTACATGAGATATGGTGACCATAAGGACTGATAAACTTACTACTGAGTACCACATCCCTGAATCATGGGAATATCCAGGCATTAGTAGCCTGTATGCTAAGAAGCTACAGAGGATGAAAGGTATGCTAATGTCTCAGTACAGATATTAATATTTTAGGTATATTAGGCTGCCATCGTTTTTCCTTAGGGACAGTATAGTTGATGAACCATGAAATCACTAAATCACAAAACCGAACAATTATCCAAGATGGCCAGCAGCACGATACTAAAGACAGTCCCTTAAATGCAGCTTTATGGACTATGGTTTGTTGTTTGTTCCGCTCCGATGCTAGCTAAGTTTACAGTAAACTGATCTCCGACAGCATTGCTACAATGTTCAGATGAAATCAACACAGAGACCGGCTGTAACGACACTTTAAATCAAGACAGAGACCAGCTATAACGACACTTTCAATCGACACAGAGACCAGCTATAACGACACTTTAAATCAACACAGAGACCAACTATAAGGACACTTTAAATCAACACAGAGACCAACTATAAGGACACTTTAAATCAACACAGAGACCAGCTATAACGACACTTTAAATCAACACAGAGACCAACTATAAGGACACTTTAAATCAACACAGAGACTAACTATAAGGACACTTTAAATCAACACAGAGACCAGCTATAACGACACTTTAAATCAACACAGAGACCAGCTATAACGACACTTTAAATCAACACAGTGACCAACTATAACGACACTTTAAATCAACACAGAGACCAACTATAAGGACACTTTAAATCAACACAGAGACCAGCTATAACAACACTTTAAATCAACACAGAGACTAGCTGTTACGACATTTTAAATCAACACAGAGACCAGCTATAATGACACTTCGAATCGACACAGAGACCAGCTATAATGTCAATTTCAATCGACACAGAGACCAGCTATAACGACACTTTAAATCGACAGAGACCAGCTATAATGTCAATTTAAATCAACACAGAGACCAGCTATAACGACACTTCGAATCGACACAGAGACCGACTGTAACGACACTTTAAATCGACACAGAGATCAGCTATAACGACACTTTAAATCAACAGAGACCAGCTATAACGACACTTTAAATCAACACAGAGACCAGCTATAATGTCAATTTAAATCGACACAGAGACCAGCTATAACGACACTTTGAATCAACACAGAGACCAGCTATAACGACACTTTAAATCAACACAGAGACCAGCTATAATGACACTTCGAATCGACACAGAGACCAGCTATAATGTCAATTTAAATCGACACAGAGACCAGCTATAACGACACTTTGAATCAACACAGAGACCAGCTATAACGACACTTTAAATCAACACAGAGACCAGCTATAATGACACTTAGAATCGACACAGACCAGCTATAACGACACTTTAAATCGACACAGAGATCAGCTATAACGACACTTTAAATCGACACAGAGACCAGCTATAACGACACTTTAAATCGACACAGAGATCAGCTATAACGACACTTTAAATCAACACAGAGACCAGCTATAATGACACTTCGAATCGACACAGAGACCAGCTATAATGACACTTCAAATCAACAGAGACCAGCTATAACGACACTTTAAATCGACACAGAGACCAGCTATAATGACACTTCGAATTGACACAGAGACCAGCTATAATGTCAATTTAAATCGACACAGAGACCAGCTATAACGACACTTTAAATCAACACAGAGACCAGCTATAATGACACTTAGAATCGACACAGACCAGCTATAACGACACTTTAAATCGACACAGAGACCGGCTATAACGACACTTTAAATCGACACAGAGATCAGCTATAACGACACTTTAAATCGACACAGAGACCAGCTATAACGACACTTAGAATCGACACAGACCAGCTATAACGACACTTTAAATCAACACAGAGACCAGCTATAATGACACTTAGAATCGACACAGACCAGCTATAACGACACTTTAAATCAACACAGAGACCAGCTATAATGACACTTAGAATCGACACAGACCAGCTATAACGACACTTTAAATCGACACAGAGACCGGCTATAACGACACTTTAAATCGACACAGAGACCAGCTATAACAACACTTTAAATCGACACATAGACCAGCTATAACGACACTTTGAATCGACACAGACCAGCTATAAAGACACTTTG
The DNA here is from genome assembly GCF_015220745.1 of Sebastes umbrosus. Classification (NCBI taxonomy): domain Eukaryota; kingdom Metazoa; phylum Chordata; class Actinopteri; order Perciformes; family Sebastidae; genus Sebastes; species Sebastes umbrosus. Next base: position 36,458,617 of record NC_051272.1, on the reverse strand, counting down.
AATCGACACAGAGACCAGCTATAACAACACTTTAAATCGACACATAGACCAGCTATAACGACACTTTGAATCGACACAGAGACCAGCTATAATGACACTTTAAATCGACACATAGACCAGCTATAACGACACTTTGAATCGACACATAGACCAGCTATAACGACACTTTAAATCGACACATAGACCAGCTATAACGACACTTTAAATCGACACATAGACCAGCTATAACAACACTTTAACGACACTTTAAGGACACTTTACAGCAGTCATTCTGATAGTTACTTACGATGTGACTCCTCCAGGTTTTATCCAACCAGATCCTTTAACTTGGTTTGCTGGAGACACTTGAAGATAAAGTGAGCGCGCACACACACATGAACCTGTCACACATGTCAGCTGCTCTGACTGTAGTCTCTTGTGGTCTCTGGTGGGTCTGTAGACTCCTGAGGTCCCTGGTGGGTCTGTAGACTCCTGAGGTCCCTAGTGGGTCTGTAGACTCCTGAAGTCCCTGGTGGGTCTGTAGTCTCCTGAGGTCCCTGGTGTGTCTGTAGACTCCTGAGGTCCCTGGTGGGTCTGTAGACTCCTGAGGTCCCTAGTGGGTCTGTAGACTCCTGAAGTCCCTGGTGGGTCTGTAGTCTCCTGAGGTCCCTGGTGTGTCTGTAGACTCCTGAGGTCCCTGGTGGGTCTGTAGTCTCCTGTGGTCCCTGGTGGGTCTGTAGTGTCCTGTGGTCCCTGGTGTGTCTCTAGTCTCCTGTGGTCCCTGGTGGGCTCCTGCTGGGTTCGGGTCTGGGTCCGGGTCTGATCCCTCTGTGTGATCTGTAGTGAGGCGCGAGCTTCCTCCACTATCACCTGCCATGTGATAGGCGCGATGCCTTCAGGAGCCCCTCGGAATATCTCCCGCACTCGAGTGCCAGACAGATTCATGTTGGACCTTTTATTACTGTCTGCTGGCCATGTTGATCATTTACACATAATGACAGTTAATATTCAAAAGCCACACTCAAATATTAATGACATACTTGCACGTGCTATTGATATTCCAAGCTACTGGTAATATGCTACTGAAGTCTTAAACATTGCGTGTTCGCAACACAGACCTCACAGAAAGGACTAATGCACTTTCCCATATTTCATAACTTTGTTGCAACATTAACTGTACCAACATACTGTATACAAATACATATGTCCGCCAGTACCTGAAGGCAGCAAAATAGCAGGAATAGCAGTAGGAAGTAATAATAATATATTAAAATAATAATTAGGGCTACATCCACAACTAACGCCTATTTTCACTGTCAATTAAGCTGTCGATTATTTTCTCCATTAATCGATTGTTGTTTGGTCTATAAAATGTCATAAAATGGTGAAAGATGTGGATCAGTGTTTCCCAAAGCACAAGAGGACGTCCTCAAATGTCTCAAAGATATTCACTTTACTGTCATAGAGGAGGAAAGAAACCAGAACATATTCACATTTAAGAAGCTGGAATCAGAGAATTTAGACTTTTTTTTTTCTTAAAAAAATTACTTTAAATTGATCAATCGATTATTTAAATAGTTGGTGATTAAAGTAATAGTTGAAAACTAATCGATTAATCATTGCAGCTCTAATAAGAACAATTTGCTGGATAATTGGAATTCAGGGACATTAAAGGTCCCATATTATACACATTTTCAGGTTCATACTTGTATTTTGTGTTTCTACTAGAACATGTTTACATGCTGTAATGTTAAAAAAAAAAAAAACTTTATTTTCCTCGTACTGTCTGCCTGAATACACCTGTATTCATGCTCTGTCTGAAACGCTCCGTTTTAGTGCATTTCAACGGAATTGCGTTGCTAAGCAACAGTTTGGGTCCATGTTCACTTCCTGTCAGCTGATGTCATTCACATACACTGCAACCAGGAATAAACTGGGACACATTTAGAATGTTTACGTTTAAAATTGTGTAAAGAGTCTAAATATTGTATATTTGTGACATCACAAATAGACAGAAATCCAGACGGCTTGTTTCAAATGCACAATTTCTGAAAAGGAGTTGTGTGTATTTCTCTGTATATTGAGCATTTTGATACTTTCACAGTATTCACATAGCACTTAAACCTGCTTTATAATATAAAAGACATGAAATTCTTACTTTTTACAATATGGAACCTTTAAACTAAATATTCTTCCAAAAAGTTCTTCAGGTTGTTTCCCTGACAACCTCCCATATTTTCAGGAAACGGGGGGGAATAATCCTTCAAAAATACCACACAGGTTTAGACAACAATTTGTAAACGTTGACACTTTTGAAAAAGCACAAACAAGACTACAACAAATATACAGCCTCAACAGCCAACAACAAGCAAACTGTATGACCTTTACTGTTACATCCTGCTGTTTTAATACGACTCAACACTGCCCTCTAGTGGCACAATGTATGTTTGCGATTAACAGCACTCAAATAACAATGTCCATGTGTTTTGACATGTATAGGCATAGTATTTGTTTCTGGTGTAACTGAGTTCTCTATGTCTAGAATGTTTCATGTAAGTAAAAAGCATATATGTGTGAAAATGAGGAATATGGTGCTACAGTAGTACAGATAGAATTGTTTGTAAGTCAGAGCAGTGCCATTTTGGCTTGTTATGAGTTGTAATCTACCTTATTTTGACCTGCCATACACATGTGGTATAAGATAAGAGGCTATGCTCCAGGGCATAACTCAGAAGTCCATGAAGTCTGGAGTCAGACCAGATCCAGGTTCTAGAGTAGCTGCTTCCTCCTACACTCAGATCTCAATATATTATCTTTACAGTGTTGTCATTGTTGAACACTGTTGTTGTTTTCAAGAGGAGGAATATGATCTGTCTCATAGAAATAATAATAATAATAATAATTGCAGATGGATGGATGGATAATAATTTAGAGTGGTAATGAGACATAAATGACAGGAAAAGTAAAATGGAAATACAATGTAATAAATCATATAAATGTTATCAGGGAAAGGTAATTTTGATATTTTGTTCTTTTTAGTATTTATTACCACGATAAGTTATATACACATAAAAGCCCACTACCCTACATTATGTTTAGGTTTTAGCGACTCATCAACTGTACACTGTTCCACGATAATTACAGTCAATGTACAGTCAGTGTGTGGAGAGAACATGGACAGGTACAAGGAAGGAGGGCAGTTAATAAACAGGTAAACAATACCATACACGTATTTATCCGTACACGTTTATCCAGCTTACTTTGGTTTAACCAATAAACTACAAATAGACTGGCTGTCAACTCATGCCAAGCATGACCATTACAGAAGCTTTGGTTTAATGTTGTATTAGCCGGTCTGGTGTCATGTGAGACAAAAGTCTATATGTTAAGAGGCAGCTTCATCAGAGCACTTTGACTTCATTCCAAAATAGCAAAGAATACAAATAGGAAGTGACACTTATTGCCCAGTGTTCAAGATCACTGATTCATTGATCATTAATTCAGTCCAAGGGGGCTTATTGGCATGGGTAACATATCTTTACATTACCAACATTGAGAGGAGGTTGTGTTTCTCTGGCTCTATCTATTTTGTGTGGAGAGGAGGTTGTGTTGCTCTGGCTCTATCTGTTTGGCATGGAGAGGAGGTTGTGTTGCTCTGGCTCTATCTATCTGGCGTGGAGGTGAGGTTGTGTTGCTCTGGCTCTATCTGTTTGGCGTGGAGAGGAGGTTGTGTTGCTCTGGCTCTATCTGTTTGGCGTGGAGAGGAGGTTGTGTTGCTCTGGCTCTATCTGTTTGGCGACGCTGGGAAGCTGCTTCACATCCTCCTGGATCCACCTTCTCACATATGTTCACATTATATGTATTAATTTTTGACTTATGGATTGTCTATGTTGTATTTTCATTATGTTGTTACTCTGAACACACGACATCTATTACACATCTGTCCACCCTGGAAGGGGGATCCCTCCTGTGCTGCTCTTCCTGAGGTTTCTTCTATTTTTTCTTTTTTCTTGTTAAAGTGTATTTGGAAGGGGTGGGGGGGGGGGGGGGGGGGGGGGGTTTCCTTATCCGATGAGAGGGTCGCACTGTAAAGGACAGAGGGGGGCATACAGATTGTAAAGCCCCCCGAGGCAAATTTGTGATTCGTGATTTTGGGCTATAGAAATAAAATTGACTTGACTTGACTGACACTGATGAGGATCCCCCCCCCCCAGCCTGTTTACAGATAGGCAACGGTTTATAGGGGCGGCCGTGGCTGAGGGGTTAGAGCGGGTCGTTCTTTAATCACAAGGTCATGTCCAAGTGTCCTTGAGTGAGACACTGAAGCCCCGGGAGCTCCACAGCAGCCCATTGCTCCTAACGCTTAGGATGGGTTCAATACAGAGGTCACATTTCATGTATGTACCTGTATGTACTGTATGTGACAATAAAAAATACAGTGTTTAAGATAGATAGCTCATCAGGTCACTGAGACCTGAGGTCAGTCCAGCTATGGCTGGGGAAGTACTGCGTTTCTTTGAATATTCAATACATTCCTACAAATATGAATAAGCTCTTTACAAAAAAGCAACAGGGCAGCCTACAGCGATGCTTTATATGTTCAGTTAAGTTTTGCAGGTGTGATATGACGACATGGGAAAACTGCACACTCCTAAGGGCAACTAGTCAAAATAACAACAATATAGGGATAACTAAAATGATTGCAGTAGAGATAGTAACTTACAATAACGTAAGCAATGTCTCCAACAACCCCGGTCTGTGTGCCAAACCAGGTCCAGCCACACTGATACAACTAATGCAAGGTGTTTGATATGGAAAAGATACGTGTCAGTCAAGAAAATGGCGATAAAGTGTAATTTTGCAAATGAAAAGATGTGTAAGGAATAGGTTGGTTATTCGTACATATGCTTGTGATAATTTGAATTATTCCAATTTTTTTTTCTAAATACACTGCAGTGTGTACACCACTAAAGCACAATATCAACTCAAGGCAGGTCCTGCATTATTACCAGTCTTGTCTACTTGTCTTCTAGAGGAGCTGTGCATCAAATTTTACATGTGCAAATGTGTGTTTAACCACATCACCTCAAACATTGGGTCAATGGCCCACAGCCAAGTGTTTGGGTGAATTTGACCATGAATGTCTGCACATAGTGTCTGTCTCTGTTCCACCTATACCTTATTTCTTAGGTACAACATGACTGACAAATAATAACATAATATTCACATATGTGCACATTTGACCTTTTAAATGACACTGTCAGGTGACGGTATTTATTGTGTATTTATTTTAATGTTTGGACAATAGCAGGGGTAAAAGAACATGACCAGCAGGAGGCGTCAGTGCGTATACAGTGCAGGCAACTATTGAACTTGACCCAAACAATGAGGGAATTACTTGTTTTATTAGTTGCTCTAACAGAACACTACAATCAAAATAAATCAATTTTGGAATAATAAGTTCACACAAAAACACGACTAAAGGAGTGGAGAAAGATGATAAATGCATTTCTCAAACTGATTAGCAGTGCTCTAACAAAACACTACAATTATATATATATATATCCCCCCTCATATATCATATCTTAAATTGTGAGTACATAGGAGGAATGAACCAATTTAAAGTGTCAAAATACAGTATGAGGCAGTATGAATCGCAGGGTCAGCGCACTTGTACCTCACACACACACTCTCACACACAAGCAGCCTCTGCATTCCGTTCGACACCGGCTCTCATTGGTCAACTCGCACGTCCGTCATCGCTTCCCAGCCTGAACTTTTGCCTGATTGGCTGGAGGGTCACCTACGGCGGTAGCGACGACGCCATTGGTCGAAAAACTAGGTTAGTGGTCCGACGGGCATGACGGTGAAGAGAGAAACTGGGTCACCGATCGAGAATCGTTTATGTCACAGTTGTGTGAGGCTGCTATTACATATTACCAGCGGCTCTCAATGGACAGGCCTGCTGCACCGGACCTGCTGTGAGTATACTATGAAAACAAGCCTTCGAGCTGTCGATAATACAGCTCGGAGGTGACGTCGCTCGGTGTTTAACCATGGAGGAGATATATGGTGGTGGGTGTTGTGGTCATGTCAGAGAGGCTCTCTAGAGCAGCAGCAGGAGCAGGAGGAGGAGGACGGTAGCTCGCTGGCTCGCTGGCCAGCTCCTGACAGTTAGCCTTCCTCAGCTAGCAGCTGGATGCTAATATTAGTAAAGGGACTAGACGCTGTTATGATGTTGTTAACGGTGTGTTAACCGGCTCCGGTGTGCCAGACCGGCTTCAGCTGTTGTCAGCGGTTACCAGGCAGCTCGTGTATAGGTAGGTGTCCGCTCCGTTAGGCTCGTTACATGTTAACTAAACGGGACCTATAAGTGAACAATGCTAACCCATGCTAACACGCTAGCTATGTCAACAGGCCTCGGTGGGGATCTGGAGCACGGGTTCTTCGACAGCATCCATCCATCCTGCTGCGGTCACATCCACGTCCCTCCTCCACCGCCGAGCTCTCCTAATAACACAGTAAAAAAGCTGTTTTTTCAACCCCATTGAGAGCTTTTGAGACAGCAGGCACATGTTTGGTTATGAAAGATCGTGACACAGTGTTGGCATTGGCAGTGGAAATGTGGGGACCGCTCGGTGTCTGCAGGCTCCCGCAGTGGTAGCCGGAAGATGACCATGATATTGGGGCTTTGTGATCTGGTTTTAGCCTCCACAGGGCACCGGGCACGATCAGGGCCATTTGTTGTTGTTGTGTGTGATTTGCAAGCAGGGGATCCCCAAACTTTGAGGAGGGATCCAGGAGACGGTTATAGTTGAGATGGTTTAATTGCCTTTTATGGATTGTTAAATGTGTGTGTTTTCTCATTTCTGCAAAAAAATGGTTGTGATAAGTGTGCTTCAACAGTAGTGGTATCAGTAGTTCATATATCAACCTTTTCACTGCAGGAGAGACATCCGGTGTGAACTTCAGACTTGGACTGACAAGTGTTATTTTTGCTTCCAGACAGGTAGCAACCTATCAGGGTTGACTGGTGTGGCCATGAAGGCATTTTGATAATAGAAGTTTGTTGATCTCGTCATCAAGAGACAAAATAGAACAAGTGTCCATGAAAAGTTTTTGTTTTCAAATGTTAATTCGATTAAAACATATATGGAGAAACATGAGGGAAAAGGTTGTTGTTGTTGTTGTTGTTGTAGTAGTAGGAGGAGGTGTTCTTCTGTGGTGTATCTTAAAGATAAGAAAATAAAGTTCTGGTGATATCAGGTCCACAGGCTGATGTTGGCCTACCTAGTAGAGCCGGGGGGACTTTGGTTATTGTAATGTGATGAAACTCAAATGTTGTCTTTTCCTGCTCTCATAATGGATACATTACGGATACAAGAAACTATTTTCTGAACTCGTAAGACTGTTGTTGCTGAGTGAAATGAAGTGAATGTCTCGTCCCGTCTTATCATCTGTTACTAACTGTAGTTTCTCAAAGTTTTCTTGTCTCTTCCCAAATTATGGATATTTAGGTATTTAAATATTGCAATATTTGACATTCAGCTCAGTGACCACCACCGTGGATGCAGAGGGGCTGTCAGCCACGTTAATGATTGATTTAGTATCTAAAATACAAATTGCATGGTAATTTTTTAGATGAAAGCTTTATTCAAGCAGTAATCATTTTCTATTTCCAGAGAAAAACCCGAGTAAATTAGGTACTTGAGACATATATTTTTATATAAATTTAAGTGCATGGCCCTGCACGTACCGCCCGGCTCTAGGATGAACTCATGAAGAAAATTAACAAAATTAATGTTAGTTGTTATTGTCATTTTAAGACCATTTTATGCCACTGATAAAATGATAATATAATAGCATAATGATGTAAGTACACCCTTTTAAAAGAGCAATGATCTTAATCCTTAAAGATATTCAGACATTGGAATTTGAATGTGGACAAAAATATTAAAAAGTCTAAAATAAATAAAACCTAAATAAAATAAAACAAAACAATACAACCAAAACAATAAATGAAATGGACTATCGGGCTCTGTAAAAAAAAAAGTGCAATGGCCAAGTCTTATAATGGTCGGGAAAACCGTGCTGTTTATTCTGGCATCATGTCGGCTAAAATGTAGGTGACATTCTTACGTAAACAAACACGTGAACACAACGGGCAATATCGAGGTAAAAAATGATTGAGGTCATGTCCATATATTGTATGATAAGCCGATAACGTAATTGTTGTGACAGGTGTATACAGTGCATTTGGAATATGCGTCTCAATTGACCAATCCTAAGTCCCACCCTTGTTAGTTACTGTTGCTAGATCGGATAAGCTTCACAAAAAGAACCACAGTGACAGCAAAGACGCGTTTTACACTACATGTCAGCATTCACACACTGATGGCAGAGGCTGCCACGCAAGGTGCCAACTTCTTAATACTCATTCACACACCTTCAGGAGCAACTTGGGGTTAAGTGTCTTGCTCAAGGACACATCGACATGTAGCAGCCGGGGATCGAACCAACGACCTTCTGATTGGTGGACGACCTGCTCTACCCTCTGAGCCACAGCCGCCCATACATTAATCAATACATGATGATAGACGTATGTCGATCTATAATCGATTTGCAAAGTAAATAATTTGCACCTTGTTTTTAAGCACGACAAACGTTTTATGGATGTATTTTTTAGTGCTTTTAATAGTAAAGAAATGTTAAACGTTACTCCGTTTCACTCTCCCTGTGTATGACGACATGCGCCAGCAGCGGCAGTCTCAGACAGTCGACAACAAAACGAAGCATGACTGAAAGCGAGGAAAAACCGGACGAGCGACAGATTTTCAAGCTGCGTTTGAGGTCCAGTGCGTGGAAACATTTTGGCTTTTGCAAAATGGGAGATGTCCTTGACAAATCGCCCGCTGTTTGCAGAATATGCAAAGGCCAGATAAAATACTATGGCAACACGACCAATCTTTCCACGCACCTACTGAGACGTCAATATTATTGCTCTACCGTTTATATTGAAAATGAGAACAAAAGCAGGTGCTTAAACTACGGTGACCAGATGTTCCGGTTTGTCCGGGATTGTCCCGGTTTCAAGGTTGGTGTCCCGAGTCCCGATAAATATCTGTAATACACTCAAATGTCTCAAAAGCCACTACCAAATTTTTTCACCACAATTTAAATAACACTATTATACATAGACGTTTATCATGTTCTGTTCCACTCATTAACTAATTTGTGCGCACGAGATAAGTGTATATACAGGGAGCCAGCACAGCGCACCTCGTTGCTGTCTCTAACAAGTGATGTTGTCTAGCCCCAATTACGCACTGACACGACAGATCTGCTGGTTACATTTTGTGCAATTTTGATCCACAGAACCCTACGTGTTTATGTGCACATCAAACACATTGTTTTGATGAATTATTCTACACAGTTCCTTCTGCGCATCAACAGGCATTTTGCTCAGGACCATCAGTTCCTGGCAGTTTTTCCCCTGGACAGTGTCTCCATCCTGGCCAAAATGTCCTCTGAGCTCCACATTTTTAATTATAATAGCCTGAGGCTGTGGCGAGCAACATAAGGTGACAGATATGGTTCGGTTTGAAAACTAAAGTTATGTACATAGTCCCAGACAACAATAAGTTTCCTCTGAAGAAAACTCTCTACAGGACTCCCAAACTGCCAGTGCGTCATGGCGGGGATAGCCCTGTGATTAAAGGGGGGGAAAGTAGGCTAGTGAATGTGATAAGTCTTGTCACAGCCTCTAATGCACCCCCGCTATAATAATGTCTTTCTTTTTGATCCCACTCCGTGCTCAAATGCGCCACAGGTGCGCCATGTTAGCCATTGTCCGCGTGCACGATGACTAGGATAAACCACTGATCATTCAACCTGAAGAGAAGTTGGTTGCATTGTATTTTTTGTTAAATATTATTGCTCTACCTTTTGCTTTGAAAATGAGAACATCATTTAACTTGAATTTATAATTTTATTTCTTGTTAAATATTGCACTGCCTTGTATCTTGAGAACTGAAGCAGCAGTCCTGAAGTTTCACTTTTTATTATTTTCAAACAAGAGGTGTATGTGTTTGACATTAATGTTTGTGTTTACTTGTTTATATCCATAATCAATTTATCCCTGATTCCTGATTGAATTTTTGGCAAAAAAAAGTTACTGTATTGATTTCAAGTCATTGAATCGTATCTTATCGTATCGCTCAAGATGAGCCAAATATCGTCCTCAAATTATATCGGAACCATGGAAAGTGATACGTATCGTATCGTTGTAAAAATGTGTCACTTAACCCCTAGCGTGTGTGTGTGTCTTTAAAAAGCTCACACCCTCTGCACTTTAGTACATACAGTTTGCTCTCAGCTGTGAAACAATGTGAGACTGAAAACACTACAGTGAGTAAATACAGTAAATGATTGGCTTCTGCTGTTACATTTTTTATTTATATTTACCCTTTTCAAGGCGTTTCACATCCGTGGTACAGCCAGACAGACAGACAGGCTCCAGGTTACCTTCCATTGTACCAGCCTGTACAACACAGGCTGCTGTTATCCCCTATACCCCTAGTAGTATAACCTCATCATGCAGCTAAACAGAGCAGATTGTAGCTTAGAATAGATAAAATTGTTAGCAAGTTTTGCTTAGTACTGTATCATAAACGTTTATTGTCCCAGACCCGATAATCAAACTTTGGTTAATAAATAATCGATACGGTTTCTCTTCATTGATCTGTCTGTTCTCTGTTAACGAAGAGGTGTGTAATAAGGCTGCCCACTCTTAGTCCATTAATCGGTTGTTTTGGTCTTATGCTGACCTTACGACTACGACTTTTCAAGTGATTTAACTCTCAGACATATTTCCAAATAAAATCAGGAGAGTTTTGCTAGAGTTGTTCGGCGCACTCCCGTGATTTCGATCGTTTAGTGTAAGGTGGTTCTAAAACTCAGTCCAAGCTGTCTTAAGTCAGTCTTTTTCTCGTCTTGACATTAAAAAATCTAAAATCAAACAAGTTTAATGTTATCGTAAGTTCGATGATGCGGACATTGTCAACAACCAATAGGTGTGCTCTCTCCAGCAGCAAACGGGGTAGAAAGTAAACATGGAGAAACTGGTGGAGTTGTGGAGTGAACAAGAGTGCCTCTTTGACGTGTCCTCTCATTTGTACCACGATAGAGTGGAGAAGGAAAAAAAGCTGCAGTGAGTATGCTATATGCTATTGCTAGTTAGCTAACCACTGTCCCAAACGGGGCTACTTGCAAGCTAACGTTAGCTACTGTAATGTTTGCTATTAGCCTACGAGGTACCTAGGATGATTGAAGCTAGCAATCTTCAGCTGAAACATAGATAGCTCGTAAGCTAATAGCAAACATTACAGTAGCTAACGTTAGCAAGTAGCCCCATTTGGGACAGTGGGTGCTAGCTAGCTAGCTAGCTAGCTAGCTAGCATACAGTACTCACTGTGGATTTCGAGGGCCGCAGCAATTGCTGTCCACGTGTTCCTCAACAGTTTTTCTTCTTAAATACATTTCCACCAGGAGCAGGATGTGACATCATCTCAAAAGGAATCTAGTTGTAGTCTTGTAAATAGTGACCCTGCAAGATCCCCAGTCTTAATATATCATAGTCTGTGACTAAAAACTCTGACTTAAGACACATTGTCTTTAGATGTGAGAGGGTGTCTGACTTCAGTCTTTTAAAAGTCTTTTCAAAGTCTTCTAGTGGATGGTAGGCATTAGTCGACTGAGATTTATACAGTTGATAAGTCGTTCTTTATGCTTTTTTCATGCTTAATGACTTATTTCTAAGAAACTTCTGAGCTTATCCCTGGTAAACACCAGATTTAAAGAAACATTCAACCAAGTTAAGCTGGTTTACTAAATGGATTTCCACTCTAATGAACAATTATTTAACAAACATGACAAAGGTCAGCATTTAAAAGAAAAAAGCAGCTTTGTTTCATCTTTTGTGACAAGAGCGCCGCCATGTCTCAGTACTCTAGCCTGTGAGGTCACCAGGTTGGTTGGCTCGGCTGAGTTACACAGATAGAACGGTAGAGACCGTGAAAGACGGAGACTGAGGAGACACAGGATGGAAGAAAACAAAAGAGGGGACACTATTGTATTGTTCCTGGGTGTAAAAATTAGTTTTACAATGTTAAAACCAAGGACAAAACGGCCCATTTCTGCTGAAACAGAACAGTATTGCAGCTGGCCAGTGGCACTGAAAGAGCCCTCCGACAGGCACCGAGTCCAGCTGCTGCTGGCTGTCTCCCCCTCTCCCGTCCTCTCCCCTCTCTGATCACCTGTCTTTCCTCCTCTGCTGTTTCATTCAGACGGTCCAAAGACAGGGTCGCTAAGAAAACGCCCAAAGCACTACTTTATTCTGAAGCCCACGATACAGCGTTTATGTACGTAAACGCCTACTTGGCAATACTTCTGATTTAAATGCTAATAGGGAACCTGGAAATCTTAATGAGGCAATCTATAAACTTTGCCTGATAAAGGTGGCAGCATATGGAGAGATCACACAGATGTGTGATCCAGCCAAAAATGATACCTTACATGTCACTGACTTTACATTTTATTGACATGGAATGGACCCTGGTGTCCAAATACCTGCAAACAAGCTTTTTGCCAGAGGACCACACCGTCGCTAATTTTACGTGTCCCCAGGGGCGTTTTTTATTGCGAGGGGACGCGCCGCTTCCCAGCATTGGACGCTTGGTGGGCTGCCACTAGACACAAGGAACTAGGCTCCTGATTGGACGAACGCTTTCCCTCCATGGGCTGCTGCTCCCAGCTTTCAAACCGGAAACAGTATGGAGGCTCGTTTGGAAACGTTCTTCTCTTATTTCACGAAAATAGTACACCAAAATGTGTTTCTGAGAACATTTGAGGCGAGAAATAATCCATGCAGCTGATGAATCTGTCTTTATTTTGGACCGACAACGTTTATTTTAAAAGATTCTCTGGAGTTTAGAGAGGCGGCGAGTCGTGTCGGACGCCCGTGATTTGCATAAAGTAGCCTGGACCTCAACTTCATGCAAATGAGGAGCGGGCGTCGTGACGCTCCGTTTCTCGAATCGCGCTGCCACGCTACCAGAATGCATTGCACGGCTGCTTACATAGACAATGAATGGGAAGCGTGGAAAGGACGGAGCCTGTGGACACGTACCATAACTTGGCCGATGCCTTGCAGGAGGGGTTTAAGGGGTTAAGAAGGGGATAAAGTCTCCTGTCTCACGACCTACAGTGGAAGCAACATAAAAGCATCAGTACGTAACTTAGGCTGACCCTGGTTGAACTGCTTTGGACACAACCTGAACCTCGTTGTGTCCAACACTGTAGACAAGACGGAGAAAGTACGCTTCGTTCATAAACATTGACATTTTAATTATTATTATTAATAACTTACAGAAACATTGCATGTAGTCCACCTTGTTGATAGAAAATGAGTCATTAGTTGCAGCCCTAGTTGGTTGTGATTAATGAAAGTGTGGGGTTTATCACCAAATTTTCATGGATGCTGCATTGTAAAATGTTCTAGTAAATCAAATAGTCGCACGAGCTTGGACCCTTCTCTCCACCACTTGGGGCTATGTTTGTCGTTATTTCTGCCAAAATTACAAAAAAGTCAATTGATTTCACAACGTCTCCCCCTTATTCCCAACATTTTGGGATTGTTTCAAGATTATTGATCAGTATTGCTGTATAGACACTGATATCAATACAATCTTGTCCCGCCTCTCCCAAGCTATTTCCATCACTGGTCAGGGTGGAGGCGTTTGTGATTTGGGAGATTGGGCGGCTGACTTTCTGCCTGGATGTTTCCTTGGTTCATGAACAGGCTTGCTGGCTGCTTCCTGGCTATCTGAGTGGGTGTAAAGTGTAGAACAGGGAAACAAAGCTGAATGGCTTGCTGACTCACTGACGAAGTAGAAGTAGGTGGTGGATGGAAATTGAGGCTGGCTGGTTTGAGACCATAGAGACTGGCTGACCCACTTTCCACTCCAGCACCAGTTCCTTTCAGTGTTCAATCATGACATAGTGGTTTTCCCCCTCTAGCCCAGAGCTTTGTCCCGGCCTGGCTCACCAAGCCTGTCCTGACCTAGAACTGCGCCGCCTGCTACTTCAACAGTGCTCCTTGAGCTTTGCAATTCGTCGTCACTGTACATTAAACATATAAATGGCCCACCAAAGTGTCTTTTTCAGAACCCTTATAGGATTCAGACACAGTTTCGGACTGGCTTTTATTGTCTAATTTTTTCCTTAAAGGCACAACGAGTAGGATTTGTCGGTTGCGGTTTGTAAACACACAATTCAAAGTTTGCCCCGCCTCCCCGGTTCAATGTTTTTGTTTTTTCGGCGCAGTGTCTGCCATTTTTTATGTTCCACTTTGATGCGTTTTTTATGATCTAGCATCTGGTCGCTACATCTTTATAGAGGTTGAACTTGATACCCAGAAAGCTCCAAACACAACAACATGAAAAGAAAAGACAAAATCCAGGCAGAGAGCTACAGGGTCTCTGCAAATACAGACCCAACCACACACTTCTAGTGGGTCACAAGTAATGAATGAGAGGGATTATTTGTTTCATACTCCAGAAACAACCTGACACATTGTGCATTTAAGCTTCAGTAGGCAGTATATTTTTGGCATCATTGGGCAAAAATTCCATAATAACCTTTCAGCATATTGTAATTCAAGTGTTCTGAGAGAAAACTAGACTTCTGCTCCTCCTCATGGCTGTTTTCAGACTTTAGAAAATCTAGCCCGTGATGGAAGACTTTGACCAATCACAGGTCATTTCATTGAGAGAGCATTCCTATTGGCTGTGTTCTGGTCATGTGACCAGAAATTGGCGTTCCTTCACCAGATTTCACAATGGCGGCGGCGGCGGCAGAAATTGGCATTAACGTAACATAATATTGATTCATATTTGATCAGCGCTGCCTAGTTTGACCGTTTGGTCGGAGTTCGCGAGTGATTGACAGCTGGCTCTCATAGTGGGTAGCTGGACAGCAGACCTCAGATCAGCTCTTACTGCTTGTTTTCCTCTGGTCTGTGAAATCTTGCAGATGCCGTTAGGAGCATCGGAGGACACAGAGGAACATGATTTTTTTCAGGTTACCTGTTTCATGTGCTACTGTCACCATATAGCTTTCCACTGTGGAGTATTTCCCCACTGCGTTGAAGCTGGACCTAGATGCTGTCAGAGTTTAAGCTAACGTTAACGCTAACTCTGTTCTGCTCTATTGGATTTGGGAAGTTTAGAGTCGAGCAACCCTAGCCAACGTTTCCTGGGAAGCATTACATTTACCAAACACATCAGTTAGTCCTCATCCTAATTGTTCTCCTTAATTTTCTCTTCTAATTTTGACAGTGAAAACATACTGTTTTAGAATACGAACACGTAGCCAGACAGGGTTATGAAATAACTTTAGCCTCAGTCTTTTAGCATAATGCTATCTACATATAGGAATCACGTGTTTGATTAAGAGTCATTTTACAGGGTCTGAAAATATCTGCTGGAAACATTAAAGTTAGCCGTAGACGGTGTTTTTATCCAACTCATGGAGCCACCGTTAGCTTAATTAGCCGGCTACAGCTGATCACATCTGTCAGTCGTCATTTTAGCAGACAAAACCAACAATCATAGGCTATAAATGAAAATCAGGAATTTTTAAAACTGCGTTATGTGCCGTGTGAGAGTAGAAAGCTTGTCACTGTTGTCACCAGCTGAGCTGTCAGCAGTGCAGTACCTGAGGGGCTGTCGGAATACGTTATGGGCCGTCTTCTCCGCACAACACTAGAAAGGAAAAATGTTTAGGCTGAGGGTTGTAAGCTTGAGCCACTTTAGGTTCTAAGGTTATTTAAAACGTTCTTTTGCCATTATAGTATTCATGAAAGGCAGGGGTAGCGAGATACTACTAATGATGACATTGTCAGTAGGGATGCACTGATACCACTTTTTTTCATACCAAGTACAAGTACTTATATTTGGGTACTCGCCGATACCGAGTATCGATACGAGTTCTTCTCTGTGCCCAAAGACCCTCGTTAACAGCCAGCTGGAGGGTGTGAGCGACACACGGCAGGCTGGGGAGTCCCGCATACGAGGCATTGCGCCGCGACCGTCTCTAGATCGGCTTGGAAAGGCTCGGGGCGAAGGTGGCTCACGGCGCTCCCCGCCCGGACCCTGCTGCACCGTGACGGGGCTTCCTGCTCCCGGTGTAACTGTAGAACGGGGCGGACTGTCCTCAGTGCTCCCCAACCGCGTCGTGCCACGGCCCACGTAAAAGGCGCCAGGGGTCTGTGGCGTTGTCTGCAACCCACCCAATCCGTCTTGAAACACGGACTGAAGAGTCTAACGCATGCGCGAATCAGAGGGTGCAAGCAAAACGCCGTGCCACAATGAAAGTGACGGTCCGTCTCACCCGCACCGTCGGAGAGGTGGAGCGTGAGGACCTGAAAAATGGTGACGAGAGGTTAACGTCGCACTGCTGTAAAGTGGTATCGGTGCCGTTGTATCGGAGCCGTTTTGCGAGTACGAGAACAAGTACATGAGCACAGTATCGGACAGATACCCGATACTGGTATCGGTATCGGTGCATCCCTAATTGTCAGTAAGCTTTGAAGTGCCCAAACTGAACAGCAGCAACCATGCAAATTCAGGTTTACATCCAAGTTAAATCAGAGAGGAGAGAAAATGTTTCAGCTTTCATCTGTGCATTAATGGAACATCAGGAAATGACCCAATTAGCCCAGATTCAGCTATGACATGTTTCAGGTCAGCAGTTGTGAACATAAGGACTTCTTTTGTTTTTTGTGTTCCATACTTTGTTTTTAATCAAGTTTTATGATGTTGACGTAATATGCGGTCTTGTTTAAAATTTCTGATTTTTTTTTTTTTTTTTTTTTTACATTTTTAGATTTGTGAAAGATTGAATTTGCACTTGACTGACTTTTCTCTTCGTCTCTCTCTCCAGGGGTAGAGGCGTTGCACCAGCTGTTTAAGGATCATATCATATCGGGGGCACACAGAGCACATCAAACCAGATGAAACTAGGTCAGGCTGAATCAAACCAGACCGAGTCCAGATCGGAACGGAGCCGACCAGACTAATCCAGACGATACCCGGCCGGTCCAGGAGGCCTGTTACAGTTTCCTATCCAGGTAACCGAAGCAGCTCTGTTCCCCGTGTGCAGGCGGGTCCCCACTCATATTTCACAGAGGTGAATTTGAACCAAGGAAGGCTGCCTACTGATCTTACTCATCAGTCTGACTCATGTGAGAACCAGAGAGTCGAATGCATAAACAGAAAATCAAGAGATTTTTGGTGCTTATTCCTCCTGCTGTCCGCTCCCATTCTACTAAGTTATAGGGTCACGTAGTGATGTCTTGAAAGCTAATCATGCCCACTGGCACCATTGCATCCTTGTCTGATGATTCTGACTAACCTCTATCTAAAGCTTGATGGTCATTGTAGAGGTTTTTAAATTCTGGCAATTTGTTTTGTGCGTAAAAACGCCTTTTTGTGAGTGTGCCAATTTACCTCCTGGAGTAAAATAATCCATCACTTAAACCAGTTTTTTCTCACAATGGACAGAGGATTGAGAAGGAAATAACATGGTGACAGTTAGTTGGATTCCCCCAAGGAGCAGATTGAAATATCACACTTCTACATGTCTACATGTTCATGCTTGTTGAACAGGTGTTTTGATAAAGTATTGGCATTTTACTCGCAGAGGTTTCATTGCACTTACAGTTACAAGTGTAGTTGTCAACTGGAGTACTCTTCTGGTTCATGTCACTGTCTCCACCGCAGCCTCTCTGCTCTGCTGTTCTCTGACTTCTCTCCAGTCCGTGTGTGTTTGTGTGTGTGTAGAGGAGTGACACAGAGAGCAGAGGAGATGCTGCCGTGTGAAAATAAATAGCTTCATAACGTTATGTTAAGAAAAGCTCAGCTAAAGCTCACCTGGTAGAGCGGGCGCCCCCATGTCCTAAAGGCTGAGTCCTTACCGCAGCGGCCCGGGGTTCGAATCCGACCTGTGGCCCTTTGCTGCATGCCATCCCCTCTTTCTCTCTCCCCTTTTCATAACTGTCACTGTCACAAAAATTATCTTTAAAAAAAAAAAAACAATAACGTCGGAGCTTATCAATAATTTAGCAGCGGTGCCCGTTTAATACCGGGTTTCGGGAACCAATCCCTACACATGACTCACCACTATGACTTTCATGTAACTGATATGGTATTACCTAGGGGTGTAACGATTCATCTGCTACATCGATGTATCGATTTATATTCCTACGATCCAACTACATCGATAGGTACTCAGCAAGTTGTCCTTCACGGGAGACGTATATCGATATGAAATCGATTTGAAACGCAAAAATCGATTTGTATGGATACTAAGGATTTGCACCTTGTATTTAAGGACGACAAATGTTATATGAAAGTGTTTTTAGCACTTTTATTAGTAAAGAAATGTTAAACGGTTCACTCTCCAGACTTGTGCCAGCTTCCGAGCGCTGCCCTCTGCATCGTGAGCACGCATCCATGGCGTGCATGCAGACGAACGGCGCACTGGACTCCTCGCTCTCTCATGAGAGGTAGTGGCGTGGAGGGAGATGGGCACCGATCTGCATGAGACGGGGGCGGCTTCACCCACAGGAGCTTTACCCGTGGGCTATCGGTTTTTCATTTCAGAGAAAATGACTTTCCTTTTCCCCGTCATGATATCTATGTGCACGCAGCATGAGCCTCACGTATCCAGCCGGAGAGCAGACGGTCCGCGAGGCAAAGTTTCACGATGGGAGTAAAGTAAAAAACAAAACAGAGATTCAACTAATGTTAGTCTAACAGAGCTTTAAAATGTTTCTCCAGATGTTTTCATGTATGAAAAGACCCCAAATGAACACTGTAGGTGGACTACTGGATTACTATCAGCAGATTATTCAAACAGCATTTGTAGAGGAATGATTCTGTCCCAAACTGTTTGATCACTATCAGCTGTTTGATCACTATCAGAGGTTGATCTACTGTTTATATTGTAAATGAGAACAGAAGCAGCAGGTTAAACCACTGCTCATTGAACTTGAATAGAAGTTGGTTTATGATATTTAGTGTTAAATATTGCACTGCCTTGTATCTTGAGAACTGAATCAGCGGGTCCTGCAGTTGCACTTTTTATTATTTTCTAATAAAAGCTGCATTTATTTGCCATTAATCGTTGTTTACTTGTTTATATCCATAATTCATTTATCCCTGTTTCCTGTACTAGAAAAACTTTGAGGAGTCTTGACCTGCTCTGTCCAGGATCAGATATTTATTTCACAGTCACACTGATTGAATTTTTGGCAAAAACAAGTTACTGTATTGATTTCAAGTCATTGAATCGCTTCGTATCACCCTAGATGAGCCAAATATCACCCTTGAATCGTATCAGAACTATGGAAATCGTATCGTATCATATCGTTGTAAAAACGTATAGTTACACCCCGAGTATGACCTAAATCTGCTTGGAAAATAATAACTGACGTACAGTATTTCTATACATGCAGTTACTGAGACAGCAGCGTCTTCCTGTTTATTCTGCCTCCACATTTGACCTAGTAGATGCCATGATGTTGTCTGCACGTGTCCAGGAACTCTTAACTGTGTTTGGTTTTGATTATTGACTCATTTGTTAGTAAACGGGATGTTGTTGTGTGTTCACAGTCGAGGGCTCAAGAGTGGATGGAAGGAGATGATTTTAACACAGAGGCTGTGATGAACATCTGTGGTGAGTGGGACTTGATAATGTTCTGTCTTTAAACGGGGACTCTTCCTGTTTCAACAGTCCCTTCCTAAGGAATACTCATGTCTGAAACTCGCCACAGAGACCGCTTTGACCTTGGACCTTGTCAAGCAAGTTCTGCAGTCAATAACGATAACATGACTAATCCTTCACAGGCCTTGGTTATAAATTGGCAGTTTATTTACATATTTGGACACACACCCATTACAATCAACAGCCCCTCCTAATAAATACTGGCGTGCTTACGGACACTTATGTAGTCCTAATATAAGAGGGACTTCCCTTTCTGTTATTTACATGCGTTTTACTTATCCATGGCAACAGTCTGTGTTGCTGACTTTCTCTTATCTGTTGACGTAGGAGTCTGCAAACTTAAACCAAAGTAACAAAATCACACAGAACAGAACCGTTTCTTTTATTTCCACTCCTAAATGAGTTTTTTGTTTGTCTTTGCTCTGCAGATGACCTGATGGCAGACCAAAGGATGGACATCTCGTCTACAATGACTGACTTCATGTCCCCCGGGTCCACCGACCTTATCTCCAGCTCCATCAGCACACCCGGCATGGACTACACCCGCAAGAGGAAGGGCAGCACTACCGATTACCAGTAAGGACACCGGGAAGGAGAGATAAAAGAAGGGAAAGAAATAATGAAGTAATGAACTAAATGAGGATGAAACAAAGAAAGGAAAGTGGAAAAAAAAGAATGAAAAGGGCAGATTGGAGAGAAAGAGAGGAGGAAAGTAGGAGATGTGGGAAGCAGTGGGGTAAATAAATCAATAACAGTATGTACGCTGCTGTCAGTCAGTTGTTTTTTACACATTTCTCAGTACCTCGACGACACAAACTGATTCATATATTTGTGTTTCTTTGCAGAATTGATGGCTTCTCATTTGAGTAAGTTCAAACATGAGTCGATGTTAATAGATGTAGCACAGAGTTTCATTTATCAAGATCTGAAATATCAATGAGCCACAATTGATTTTGCACCGTGAGATATTGAATAGACTGAAAAGTGAACCCAGTGAACCCCCCTGATGCCTTAAACATTTCCCTCTGATGTTCTTGTTGAGCACTAATATCTCCCGTCTTCCCTCCTTAGTGACATGGACCCGGACAAAGATAAACTGGGAAGGTAAGAGGCCTTCGTTACTATGGGGATAGAGCAGCTGCTGTAATCTTCACTATTGTTGTATTTGCTGTAGTTTTATCCCATTCCCTGTTATCCAGTTTCCCTTTTTAAATCAGTTAAACCCAACCTCCCTAACTCCATAGTTCTCAATGCTGAAAGCGTCCTCATTTGTCTTTTAATCTGCTCAGATGGAGAAAATCAATCCATCTTTCAGACCGTGTAGGATGGAACCGGTTTATGGGCGTAGTTGTAGTGGGTGGGGGCGTAAATAATTCTCATTGTTACGCTCCATAACTGCGTGTGAGAAAGAGCTCAATGCTGAGGTTGCTTTTACTGGGCCTCTTCCCCCTCCCTCCCTTTCTCTCCCTGGCTCTTTAAATACCTCCTGTCCTAGAAATTGAACCTCAAACCTTGAAGCTTATTCTCTCTTAAACATTCCCTTTTTGCCAATTTTCTCCTCTCTAATATTTCTGTGTTTTGTCTTTCCAGTGACCAACAGGGCCGGATTAAGAATGCCAGGTATAACCACTCCCCTATCCGTTCTCTCTCCCCCTCCCCACCGCCGTCTAATCTCTCCTACATGAATTAAATGTCCCTCTGTCTGATGGGCAACAGAGAGAGCTTTGTGTACGTTGATAATAAGAAACTTTATACATTGAAGTGTGTGGATCGGAGCATTATGCGGAACTAAGGGACTGTAAGAGCATAGCTAATGGCTGATGACAAGCTCTCTTTCTCTGGCGTGGAAAGAACAGTCCCACTAGTAGCAGCTAGTGAAGACAGACAGAGCAGTTGGACAGACTCTGGGATGTCCTGAAAGATAGAAACAACACCGAGGGCATTTCCTCTTCAGAGAGCAGCGTGTTCTTAGTGTCGAGCTCCATGATTTACATCGTGTTAGCTTTGTGAGGCCCATTGAAGGATAATTTACTGCGTGCTACTCTTTATACAACAGGTGACATGCAACCAAATGTTTTTTTCTCTTCTTTGGATTTCTGAGGATAATAATCGATGTACGATGACCGTCTGTAACTGTCTGATGCTTCTCCCTCCACAGAGAGGCTCACAGCCAGATCGAGAAGCGTCGCAGGGACAAGATGAACAGCTTCATCGACGAGCTGGCGTCGCTGGTGCCCACCTGCAACGCCATGTCCCGCAAACTAGACAAGCTGACGGTGCTGCGCATGGCCGTCCAGCACATGAAGACACTCAGAGGTTAGGATGAATATTGGCTCAATGTATGAGGTTTTAGGTAAGCCGTGGTCATAACTGTAAGCGACTAGTATGTAGAGTTCTGACCCTTGTCCAGCTCTGAAGTGAAAAATGTGATCTGCAGAAAGAAAGGACAGGTTTGTAGGTAAACTTTCTTAGTAAGAATTGCAACAGTGTTGACTCTCTCAGCTTCCTGGGTCTATTCATGAACGGAGAACAAAACATGTTGTGATCACTTGAAGGACCATCTTGGAGCAGTTAGGGAGATACCTGTTCAGTAAAGGATATGCTGGTTATTAAAGCCAGATTCACTCGGTACTGATCAACAATCCTGTTGACCGATTGCAAAAAAACTGTTTTTCAGTAAAACATGTCTGTTTACCAGAATCCTGGCTTCATAACTTACTTGAAGTAGATGGAAAATAGCTACTTATGACTTTGACTCCAGAAGGCTCCGAGCAGTGTTACCCGTGCAGCTGCAGAGTGAATACGTCATGCGTGAGCGCCGTGTCTACTGTTGTGTGCAGGTGCAGCCAACCCGTACACAGAGGCCAACTACAAGCCTTCCTTCCTCTCCGATGATGAACTGAAGCACTTGATACTAAGGGTGAGTGCAGTGCAAGTTATTAAACTTCCAACACCTAATAGTACCACTTTTTTGTGACATTCCCCATATTTATTCCAGTGTTGTGTGTGTTTGATAATGCAGGCTGCTGATGGTTTCCTGTTCGTGGTCGGGTGTGACCGCGGAAAGATCCTCTTTGTTTCCGAATCCGTCTACAAGATTCTCAACTACAGCCAGGTATGACCCTGAGTCGGGTATGACCCTGAGTCGGGTATAACCCTAAACCGGGTATGACCCTGAACCTGATCCCTCTGTTCTCTCTTTGTGTCTCACACAGAACGACCTGATCGGTCAGAGCCTGTTCGACTACCTTCACCCCAAGGACATTGCCAAGGTCAAAGAGCAGCTGTCCTCTTCTGATACGGCCCCACGAGAGAGGCTCATCGATGCTAAAAGTAAGCAAATCCCCAAACACACGTCATCTATTGTGTAGAATCGGAGCGTTCATCTTAATCTGTTGAGTCCTCGCGGTACCAGGCAGCAAACTCAAGGCTGCCTCATGACGCCAGAAAGCCTCTCCGGTGGTTGTACTGTCTATCAAATGGTGTCATTTTAAAACGGTCAAACCCCTTTTTTCTGCAGTTCATATCTGTGTTTTGTCCATTTATTTTCCTTTTGTGCTGTGATTTAAGTAGCAGCGGTAGTGTTAGCACACTGACGCCTCTGTTATTGTGGATTCAGCTTGTGGTACCAGAGGTTAATAATAGCATGATATATGAGCTTTTATTTTGTAATTTGGCAGAAGGAATTTTCACAAAGAAGAGATTAGGGATGTCACGAGAACCGATACTTCGGTACCAAGTCGATGCCAAATTTCTATAAACGCGATGGTACACGTTTTCTACAGTACCGAAGGTACCGTACGATGCCTGCAAGGTCTGAAATTAACACTCACTGAGCGCCAAATGCGGCTGCTTCTGTCCTCCGCTCACACACAAAACAGCGCCATGCTGAAGCGAGATCCAGAGATCCTTTATGTTCGAGAAGAGGATTCACTCGTGAGGGAAAAAACTGAACTGAACAAACTGAATTTCTATCTTTTGTTGCTTATTGCTTAATCTCTGAGAAGTGGTGTTTTTTTTGTTTTTTTATTGAACTCTGGACTCTTTATTTCTGGTGAATGTTATTGGGACTGGCATTTGATTATCTTACACTTAACTCCCCAGATCCACTTTGTTTGAACCAATCCAACAGCATCCAATCAAGTTTCAGGAGAAAAACCATGAAGAACTAACGTTACATTACTGAGCACCAGTTGGATCCAGTTACTCTGCTGTTAAAATGACGTTACATTTGATGAAGAGCTCATCTGGCTTGTTTAGGACTCGAGACCTGAGTTGGGACTTGAGTCACAGACTTGAGACTTAACTTGTGACTTGCAAAACAATGACTTGGTCCCACCTCTGGTAGCCTATACCCAGTGAAATGTCACCATGTTAGTGAATTTAAACTACTGCTTGCAATCTGAGATTATATATAGACACGTGTACACATTACATGGGATTTACTTTTATTTTTTTCGAATTTGGTATGGAGAATCGTGGTAGTTCACTGGTATTGGTATGGACTACTAGATTTCTGGTATCGTGACATCCCTAGAAGAGATGGAAGTCTGATAGATAAAGATAGTAAAAAGCTATGTCAAGGCGATGGTGCTAAATAGAACTGCTCTTTGACCCCCCTACAGAGGGCCGATGGCTAGTAATAGTGGAGTACTTTTTCTCAGTAGAAAAACTATTGTCAGACTGCATGGATGGATGCAAATCATTGCATCATTGAAGACTTAAACAGAGGCAGTGGAAATCGAAAGCCCAAATGAATCTGGCTACCGGAGTTTGAGACGGATGGATGTTATTACACACAAACATGCGTTATTTTTCCCATGTTATTTTTGTGTTTGAGTATGATGAAACAAGTTTCAGCCGATAATGCAATCCCGTTCTGAAAGTGTCCGCCCTGGACATTAAAAAAACAATGATATGAAGTAAAGAACCCAGAAGTGATAGTTTTGAAAGCTGCTATGTTAACCATTTGCATGTGTGTGTGTATTTTGCAGCTGGTCTTCCAGTGAAGACCGACATCACCCCCGGCCCGTCTAGACTCTGCTCCGGAGCCAGACGCTCGTTTTTCTGCAGGATGAAGTGCAACAGGCCCTCCGTCAAAGTAGAGGATAAAGACTTTCCCTCCACCTGCTCTAAGAAAAAAGGTTAGTTCTGTTAAAAAAACATGAATTAAAACTGGAATTCTGTCACCCACAATCCTCCTCTCGCCCTGAACAGCAGGTCACGGTAGAAGAAGCTCCGTGCTGCTCAAAGCATCTGCCCGTCAATCTTTATCTTTGAGAGCCAGTCGAGGGCTCTTCTCTACCTTCAGCCCTTTACTCTTCTGTACTTCACACACTGTCGTGTCTCCAGTCTTTCACTTAGCTTCTTATGAAAGCAACGCCTGCTTCCTGGTCTTTCCTCTCACTATATTTTTAGAAGCACATCCTTATTAGAAGCAGGAATCACACATCAGTTAGCACGAGGACACCTCCGTTACACAACGGAGGAAGTTGGCCTCATCGAGTGCATGCATTAATGTGTTTATTTACTCGAGCCTTATTTATGGCAGACTGGTGTTAAGCTGTGGGGTGTTTCCACTTAGTTGACCTCTTGACCGCGGTCATACTGGTAAGTCACAGCAGGGATTTGAACAGGTTATATCCTGCCCAGAGGGATGGGAAGCAGCTCCAAATGATCTGTGCGAGTAAAACTCCAAATTGGTAAGAAGAGCAGTAATTGCTGGCTGATAGTGGGAAATGAGGAAGCTTTCACACCTGTAGGTCGGGTCGTTGTTGCCTTTTTAGTTGTAGTTAGGGATGTTAATAATTAACCGTTTAACCGACATTAAGAATTTTAAGCGATTAACGCGTTATCAGCAGTGCAGAGCGGCGGCCGTGAGCGAGCCAGCGGGGCATGCTCACATGCACTAAAAGCACAGAGAAGCTCTGATTCCAACACACACAGAGAGACTTCATTCTCTGCTCAGGTAGACATTACTCCTCTATATCTTTACATAGACAATAGTTGATGATGATATATCATGCCATATTGAATTAAGCACCTTTTAAACAAATGGTCAAATGGAATCAATTTGTATTATATTAGATAATGAAAGCTCTAAGGAGTAGGGAGGTCAATAATTAACCGTTAACCGATATTAAGCATTTTAACCGATTAACGCTATCGGTTAAAACGGTTAAAAGAAATGTTAATAATTAATTAAAAAGCTGAACGGCTCAGAGGAGCGGTTCGTCACTTTAAGAAGAAAAGCTGGTCCACCTTAACAGCCTACCTTAAGAGGCGGAGCCGGAGTTGCAGGATACAGGAAGTCGGCTCCCGGTCTCTCCAGCTCGCTTGAGCGGAGCGGAGGAGCACAAACACGCACAATGTTTATCGGACAATCGCTGCCAATCGTTAATCCGGGCAGACACACAGCTGACAACCTGCTATACTAAACTAAATGTGCGGTGGAGACTTTTACTGGGAAAGTGGCTGCATGTCCGCGACACTACACGCAGCATCGTAGCTGCTAAGTTAACGCTCCCGGACGGGTCTCGTCGGTTAACGGTTAATAATCGGTTAACGGTTAATAATCGGTTAACGAGGGTCGGTTATCGGTTGAGAATTTTTTTTTTCAAAATTAGCATCCCTAGTTGTAGTCCATATCATGTTCACACTGACTCATTACAACCAAGTGCTGTGGACATGAAGTCCTCTGGACTGACCCATAACTCAGTGATGGGACAGTTTTGGGGACTCATGTGGATAAATCTAAACTAAGTATCTTTATAGTCACACAACCCAGACTGACTGTGTCACCATTCATGTTGAGTGTTTAGCTGTTTCCTGCAGACTAACTCCATTCTCCCTCTGATCTCGTGCTTTGTGTTTCACAACGGAGAGATGTTAAACTCCTCAGAGGCACATGGTGACACAATATCTTTCCATTTTAGTGTAGAATCTTTTATTCTGATATTTTTAGAACATGAATCAATAAACAGATCACTCTCACGGGGATCCAAGATATGGAGTATTTTTTTTTGTTTTTGTTTTGTTTTTGTTTTT
This sequence comes from Sebastes umbrosus, assembly GCF_015220745.1. Classification (NCBI taxonomy): domain Eukaryota; kingdom Metazoa; phylum Chordata; class Actinopteri; order Perciformes; family Sebastidae; genus Sebastes; species Sebastes umbrosus. The sequence continues at coordinate 36,431,746 of NC_051272.1, read as the reverse complement.
GTGGTAAAACTGGAGATGTGCAGTTATCTTAAGAAGGTAGACACATATCTACAGACCGCTGGTTCAGCAGCGTCTGTGTCTACTCAGGATGCATTCAGGCGTGGGCGTGGTAGGCCTGCCTGTAATCACTGTCCCACACTGCAAAGGGAAGAATGTGAGTCCCGTGTGAAGCAGGACAGTTTGTGGTTGTGAAATGACACACAGGTCATGATTTTCCTGTTTAGTGTGTTTACACTACAAGTTATGGATGAATTCCTAGAATGAGTCAAAATGAGTGAAACGATGTCTTGAACAGTATTCTGGTCTAAAATAATAATTGTAGATGTATTTTTATTGTGTTGTATGTTGACATGAACTCTGTGTGCCCTCCCCCCCACCCTCCGTCACAGCGGACCGTAAGAGCTTCTGCACCATCCATAGCACAGGCTACCTGAAGAGCTGGCCACCCACCAAGATGGGTCTGGACGAGGACAACGAGCCCGACAATGAGGGCTGCAACCTGAGCTGCCTGGTAGCCATCGGCCGCCTGCACCCCCACATCGTCCCCCAGCCCAGCCTGGCGGACATCAGGGTGAAGCCCACGGAGTACGTCTCCCGACACGCCATCGACGGCAAATTTGTCTTCGTTGACCAGAGGTGAGACGCTCAAAGTGTGTAGAGGAGCATTCGGCTTTATTAGGTTCAACATGGGTCCGGTCCTCCATCCTCGACGTTGTCATGTGGGCTGCGTAGTGTGCGGTGGTGTTGTATTTGTTGGATCCCTTTCTACTGAAACGTGTTGATAACATTTAGTTCTTTCTGGGCAAAATAGTTTTACACATGACCATACCACTACCTTTTCCAACACCCTCTAAACCTCTAAAGTCTCTCTGGGTAGATGAGATGACATTACATGTTGCTTTATTCTATTGTAATTGAAATATTTGTGTTCTATGTGTGTGTAGTGTGAAGAGACCACAAGTACAACGTCATTGTGCAGCCCTGTGTTGTAGAATACAGTGGATCAGGCTGTATCAGACAGCTGGCTGTAGGACTAATGGACTCACAGCCTTAAAGCTGCAGTAGGCAACAAAGTTTTTGGCATCATTGGGCAAAAAATCCATAATAACCTTTCAGCATATTGTAATTCAAGTGTTGTGAGAGATAACTAGACTTCTGCACCTCCTCATGGCTCTGTTTTCAGACTTTAGAAAATCTAGCCCGTGACGGGAGACTTTGACCAATCACAGGTCATTTCAGAGAGAGATTGTTCCTATTGGTTGTGCTCCGGCTGGTGGGCGGTGCTTGGTATTTCCTCAACAGATCTCAACATGGCTGCCGGGTCACAAACTTTCTCATTTGACAGCTAAACAGTACACTACAAGATGATTCTGGAAACATTTGAGGAGAGAAATAGGCATTAATGTAACAGAATATTGATTCATATTTGATCAGCGCTGCCTAGTTTGACCGTTTGGTCGGAGTTCGCGAGTAATTGACAGCCGGCTGGACAGCAGACCTCAGATCAGCTCTTACTGCTTGTTTTCCTCCGGTCTGTGAAATCTTGCAGATGCCGTTGGGAGCACCGGAGGACACCGGAGGACACAGAGGCACATGAATTTTTTCAGATTACTTGTCTCACATCAGGATATAGTGACCGTTTATAAAAATAACTTTTTTTAATCCTATTTGCTCCATTTCTACCCATTGCTGCCTTAAAGAAGCAGCTGGTGAACTGGTTTAGTGCATTGATATTGAAGAGTACCGCTGCTCTTTGTTGGTGACTCAGGTTTGACTCCCAACTAAGACTTGAGAAAATTCACATGGGTGTATGTCGAATTGTCAATAACAAACCAATTCAGTCTAAAGTCCCAGCAGTTGATCCGTAACAGCGGTACCGTCCCGCTCCATCATCTGTCCGGTTCCTCTGATACTGTGGAATGAAAAGCCACCGTTCTGTTCAACAATCCTTGAGATCTAGATGTCTAGATGAGAATGACCTCATTAAAAAGAGAGCAAACACTAGGACCTTGCTTCGAGTGACATTGCTAAAACAAATCAGTTGGCCACAAACTTTAGATCACACTTTCATCCAAACTGACTCTAATTGCTGGAGTAGGTCGTTGTTGAAGCTTTCATGCAGCAGTTGAGACCTCTGATAGTTCAGTTTTAATAGATGACGATCATGCGTACCTTCTGCTAGGCAGCGTGAGTAAACCTATGAGGTGGCGTACTGTCGTACTGATGGCAGATTGGTCTCTTAGTAAGTCTGACTAATTATTCACACAATTGAAATTAAATTTTTCTCTGAAATACAGTTTGCAGTTGAAAGTTTTTAAAAAGACCCGAAGATCACTCTTATTTTGAAGGCTGTTCTTACAGGCTCTGAACCGACACGTATAAAGTCGCTTTGGCGCTTCACTTCTTCCTCTCTCTCCGGGCTCTCTCTCTCTCTCTCTCTATCTCTCTCTCTCTCTCACTCTCTCTGTTCCCTGCTTCCCTCCACATTCTAAAACACACGCCTCATACACACATCCATGCTCATACGCTACACACACACTCTCCCCCCCCCGCCCCCCAACAGAGTGTATCGTGGGATGGAGAGACGCCAGAGCGAGTCTCATGCCAGTGCTCGATGTTGCCGATATAGTAATTTACTACATCCCACGTAGAACAAGCTGCAGTCCATCGACTGTATCTGATATATGGCCTACCTCTACTGTCTGGCAGCTCATTTATGTAAAAGATTAAATTAAAGGTAATCATCGGTTCATCAGTTTGGATTTATTTAGCACAGTATTCCACTTATGCTCCTGATGTGTATTGTCACTTTTCTTTTTATATCACGTTATATTTTGCCACAGTAATGTGTGTAGTTCTACCCGTATAAATGTGTGTAAAAGCCAACACTAGGATCAGCATTGATTCATGGAGAGACCTCCGTCTGGTCAGCTAACATTACTGCCAAGCAGCTGAAATATAGAGTGATATTGTGCTTTTAGCTGACGTGTGTCTCCTCACTGTTTTGACCGATGCTCGTTCATGTCTATGTAGAGCGAGCACAAGCGCGAGCAACAAGACGCTGACTTTCGTTGACTTAACGGCCACAGGTGTCGCTGTTAACAAGACATTTCTGATTCTTACATAGAGTCTCTTTTAAGTTTTAGTTCTGCCAGCATGGTCAGGATTTGTTGAAGGTGGTCACATTTCCATTTCCTATGCAGGAACAATGAGTTAACATGACATGAGCGGTGCTTTTGAAGTGTATCGGTGCTGGACACTGTCTATATCTGTCTGATTCTGTCCATGCTGTAGGACCACTAGTCAACACATGAATGGAGCTAACGTGAATTGATTAATTGCTGAGTTGTTTTTGCTGTTGACCAACATGTAGAGAACTTGTTATTGTTCTTCCTCTCCAGAGCCACAGCCATCCTGGCCTACCTGCCTCAGGAGCTGCTGGGAACCTCCTTCTATGAGTATTTCCACCAGGACGACATCGGCCACCTGGCAGAGTGTCACAGACAAGGTACAGTGGCTGCTGTGGGATGGATGTTAACGGGGTTGCGTCTGCTGCCTGCTTGACACCCACCTCTACCATCATTATTATCAGCCTTTTTTATTGTTATTAGTATTAGTTATATTTCTATTATTATTACAGCTATTAATTCCAATAGTTGTATCATCACTCTTTTACATCCACTGCTATTGATTTGTGTTATTAGTCCTACTTGTATTAGTTCTTACAGCTGCTGCGCTATTATTGTGGTTGCTGTACATCTCTCCCCGTTTCTTTTCTCTCTCTCTCTCTCTTTGTCTCTGTCTCTCTCTCTCCGTCTCTCTCTGTCTGTCTCTCTCTGTCTGTCTCTCTCTCTCTCTCTCTCTCACTCTCTCTCTCTCTCTCTCTGTGTCTCTCTCTCTCTCTCTCTCTCTGTCTCTCTCTCTCTCTGTCTCTCTCTCTCTTTCTCTCTCTCTCTCTCTCGCTGTCTCTGTCTCTCTCTCTCTCTTTCTCTCTCTCTCTCTCTCTCTCTCTCTCTCTCTCTCTCTCTCGCTGTCTCTGTCTCTGTCTCTGTCTATCTCTCTCTTCCTCTCCCACCCCTTCCCTCTCTGCCCTCCCACCCAGAGCCTGGTTCTGTTCTAGGTTTCTACCCACTAAACGGGGAGTTCTTCCTGGCCACAGCGCATATCAATGAAATGCTCTGGGTGTGATCTCTTGTTGGGTCTTTAAACTATAGAGTACGCTCTAGACCTGCTCTATATAAAAAGCGTCTTGAGATAACTTCTGTTATGATTTGATGCTATATCAAAATAAATTGAATTGAATTGAATGTCTTCAGTACGTGTCTGTCTTTGCTTCCCGTCCACAGTGCTGCAGATGAGAGAGAAGATCAACACCAACTGTTACAAGTTCAAGATCAAGGACGGCTCCTTCATCACGCTGAGGAGCCGCTGGTTCAGCTTCATGAACCCCTGGACCAAGGAGGTGGAGTACATCGTCTCCACCAACACCGTGGTGTCGTAAGTAGAACGCTCACACACACCTCTGAGACCGCTGGGAGGACGTAGTAGGCCGTGAAATATCCTAACATGTATATATTCCACAGGTGTCCCATGATGGAAGGATCCGACTACCCTCAGTCTGCTGCCTCGCCACAGAGCATGGACAGTGTTCTCACCTCAGAAGGTAAAATACTACTGTAAACAAATGCACACCTGATTTATCAAAAAAACAAAAACAGCCACAGCGGCTGTCAATCATTCATTCTTCTCAATGATGAACACCTCCTCTTCCTCCTGACTGTCGTTGAATAGCTGGTGGAGGAAGGCGGGCGCTGCAGACGGTCCCCGGCATCCCCGGCGGCACCAGAGCGGGAGCCGGCAAAATCGGACGCATGATCGCGGAGGAAGTGATGGAGATCCAGAGGTGAGAGCAGAAATGAAATCAAGAGTATTTCAATCTGGAACATCCCCGTGGTGTAGATTGAATGTAGAGGAAGGGGTGGAGGACGACACCGAGACCGTATGCCATGATGTATCTGGGCAAATGGGAAACTCGTGTGACTCCTCTGATGGATGTTATATCCACTTATTGTCATGGAAATGCCGTTTAACCCTCTGAGACCCACAATAGACCCGTTTTTGTCTTTTTAGGGGGGTACAGGGTTTTTTTAGGGGGAGATAGCAGGTCAACAATAGATCTCACGTAGAAGTGATGTACATCATCTGAAAGCTGGGAACCTGGAGATTCATTCTAGATGCTGCTCAGCACTGTGTGTCAAGTTGTTCTAGTCATAAATCAGGAATAAACATGAATTAATTCAGCCCCATGCTCTATTATGTCTCATAAGTTGTTGCAGCAATTTTTGGGTTGATACCATTTGTTCCACAGATTTGGTGCTAAATTTAACAAATTTTACCACTGGAGAATTAATCAAAATGATCAATAATTCCTCCAGAATACCACAGGAATCCATCCTCTGAATGTTCTAGGTCTCTAGTTTGATCCATCCATCCTCTGAATGCTCTAGGTCTCTAGTTTGATCCATCCATCCTCTGAATGCTCTAGGTCTCTAGTTTGATCCATCCATCCTCTGAATGCTCTAGGTCTCTAGTTTGTGGCTGTAAAGTTTCATGAGGCTGTGATTATCCTAGAGGTCACCAGAGGTCATTTTATACAGTGAGGTCAAGTTTAAAAAAAAAAAAAAAATGGTCTCAGTACAATGAAATGTCTCCTATGGGGACTAACATCATCACACATGAATACAGTTGGGCTCATTGGATCCACAATAGTCTCAGCTGTACAGTGATACCCCATTTATGTATTTCAAGACTGTTAATGGACCCCAGTATGCAGAAATATTCAAATACACCATTTTAGAATAGGCGAAAATAACACATTAATGAAAAAAAGGCATGGTTTTTGCCCCAAACTTTATCCGTAGAACCCATTTTCATCATATCTGGAGGTCAGAGGTCAAGGGGTCCCCTCTGTGTGGATATGTATGTGTACCTGTCGTCCCAGTGAACGGCTCTGACTCAAACTCAGAGCGAATGAAACCTACAAACTGTGATGTTTCACAATCCTCACCCTCTCTCTCTGTCTGTGTGTCTGTCTGTCAGGATTCGAGGCTCCTCCCCCTCCAGCTGTGGCTCCAGCCCTCTGAACATCACCAGCACCCCCCCACCTGACACCTGCTCCCCAGGGGGCAAGAAGGTAACACATCCTTTTTACATTTTTCGTAGCTATTTCATCACTAAATTCACTTCTGAAAATGTTTTGAGGCGAGACATCAACTGTGTAGATTTAGAATATTGACAGTTTTACAATATTAGATGGCGAATCGACAACATTTGCTCTGACGTTTTCGGAGTTTAGAAGCTCCACAAACTGCCGTGACAGCTAGCTAACGCCTGTAGCGCCAGCCGGGTAGTCATGCTCACAGACCGCTATGAGCTGGCTCGAGCTCTCTAGAGACCGGTCTGTAGACGAGAGGCTATTATTTCCTTGTTGACGGATAGTTTGTTTAAATATCACAACATAAATGTCCGTTATATCTGAACGAGAATCTGCGATTATCTGCCTTTTTGGAGTTTCAAAGCTCCACAATCGTCTGCGGGCGTAGCTCGCTCAAAAGCCGGTCAGTGACGCTCACAAATCGGCTACAGAGCAGCAGAAAGTGGCGAGGGAGGAGGCGAGGGAAAGAGCTGCCTCTGACGGGGCAGAGAGATTCCTGCTGAGACAACACATTACTCTAATATCTGGAGGGAGATCAGTCCTTGTCCTTATCTTGTTTAATCTGAGGTTGCCAGACAACCGCTGAAAAGGTGAGGTCCCAAATGTCAAACTATTCCTTGAAAAATTAGATGAATTAAAAAAGTAACGGTGCTCCGTTGATGTCAAAGTTGCTGATCCGAAGTATCAGTTAATGGTTGGTAGCGGCTGAAATAAAGCAATCTGGACCCGGTGCTCTCTGTACTGTACCATCCGTGTTGTTGTCCCGTCAGCAGGACTCCACCGTGGTGTCCCTTCACGCCTGCTGTTATTAAAAGTGATAAAACAAAGTAGAGTGTGTAGTTGTGGACTTGTCCCTCAGTATTCTGTGGACAGACACAAAGACATTTGTGGACAGAATGGAAACCTGTGTATGTGTGTGTGTCCCGTCTATAGATTCAGAACGGAGGGACCCCCGACCTGCCGAGCACAGGGATCATTCCTGGACCGGACTCCGTAGGCTACCCCTACTCCAACCAGTCCATCATGAGTGAGTTGGACATCAACACACACACACACACACACACACACACACACACACACACATGCTTGTTTATAGACAATGTCAGGACTTGAAAAAAACGTGACAAATGTGGACGTGCCTTTCCCAAGGTCCTAGAGACCTGGGAATCAAAGTATCTCCGAGCCATGCTTCTACGAATACATCCATCTGTTGAGATTTTGTCTAAGGCTTTACTTTGGTCAGACCTGATTTTAATGCTACGGAGACTCTAGAACACTGTGGTAAGTTCGGAAAAATGAGGACCCCAAAAATGTCCTCATTTTTCTGAGCGTCCTGATATTGAAGGTGTGTTATCATAAAATTGTCCTCATTTGTCATGAAAACAACCACACACAAACACACACACACACACACACACACACACACACACACTCTCACTATACACACTTTCACTATACACACTTTCTGACCGACGTTGTGAGTTTGTCTGTTTCCTAAACGACCCGTCCTCCATCCAGGTGACAACTCCCACCTGAGTATAGACATCATGGACGAGCCCGGTTCCAGCAGCCCCAGCAACGACGAGGCGGCCATGGCGGTCATCATGTCCCTGCTGGAGGCGGACGCCGGCCTGGGCGGCCCCGTCGACTTCAGCGACCTGCCCTGGCCTTTGTGAGGAGAGAGAGAGAGAGAGAGAGAGAGAGAGAGAGAGAGAGAGAGAGAGAGAGAGAGAGAGAGAGAGAGAGAGAGAGAGAGAGAGAGAGAGACCACTGATGGACAGAGTTCAGTCCGCTCGGATTCTGGCTGCCCTCTGTACACAATCGCACTGCAAAAAGTTGTATTCTAATAGAAAGGGCTGTAGATACTGAAGATTTTCTCCTACAAGTACTACACACAGCAGAGCAGAGGCTCTCACCGCTGTTCACATTTCACTGCTACTTTCATTCATCATTCCCTGAAAGGTGGACAAGCGACCTCTGGATTTCATTGGGGTTTTTCTAGAAATACCTTGATCCTTTTTGCAGTGTTGCCACGGTGAGAGACCGGTATAAAGGGGACCCCCTGTTACAGGTGTAGACTGATGGACTGAACTCTTGTCTACTGGTGGCTTTGGGCCCGTCAGCCAGCGGTCAGCCAACGCGGGACTCCTGACACGTTCACAGACACTGGGTGAACTCTGATGTTGGGTGGGGGAACGCTTGATTTCTGCCTCCTGCCGCAACACGTTCTCGTAGGATGTCGACGGGGGAACAAACACGTCTGTTTTAGCCAGCTGATCTCCAACAGTTCTCGTCCTCCTCCTTTATTCCCCAAGCCACAAGACGCCACGAGCAGGTCTATTTCACTTCATTATAATAATGACAGGAAAAGCCTCCCAGCTGCTGTTTCCTCAACTAACATGATCTCTGTTTTCTACAAGCTACTCTAAAGCTCGTCCTCACTAAATTATATTCTCCCAGAATGATTTCTCCTGAGTTTAAAGCTCCGTTTTTAAACATAAAAGAATATTAAAAACATTTTAAAGCTGTCCAAAAATAATACTCCTGAAGTTCATGCGAGTGTCTTAGTAGAGGTCTTCACAAGTCCGTAATGATGGACCAGTCCAACACCTGACACGATGTGCATAAATACATGTTATTATTTCAACCACGTCCAAACTGAGACTGGACCCAAACAGCCAAACAGAGAGACAACGTCAGCAGCACGACGTTTAACACAATCAGCAGGAGAAGCAACACGTTGTTCTAGGAGCTTCCACGCGTCATCGGTTACTGCTCCGGCTCCTTCTGCTGGACCACCAGTCCCAGTCCCACATTACATTCTCTACGGTACGACCGAGTGTTAGGGCCACAGTGAGGGGAAAAAAAAAATCTGAGATTTCGAGAATAAAGTCATAGGTTTACGAGAAAAAAGTCGGAATATTATGAGAATAAAGTCATAAATTTACGAGAAAAAAAGTTGTAATATTATGAGAATAAAGTCATACGTCTAAGAGAAAAATAGTCGTAGTATTGTGAGAATAAAATCATAATATTATAAAGTAGTAATTTGACGTGTTATTTTAGAGGGGGAATAGAGCAGCGTGTGTGAAAATGAAGACCGTGGAGCATCTTGTGAAGTTATACTTTGGTAAAGGTTTCACTAATAACCAAATACTTCATCTTTTGGCACATCAGCACCACATTATCATCAGTATCAGGACCTTGAAAAGATTAATGCAAGAAACTGCAGAACCACACGGACCTGATGGGGAAACTGCCTCTTCTGTGGAGGAGGAAATGACTCCTTTTTTTCTCGTATAATTCTGACTTTATTCTCGTAATATTACGACTTTTTTTTTCTTGAAATAGTACGACTTTAATCTCATTAAATTGCGACTTTTTTTTCTCGTAATATTATGACTTTATTCTCGAAATCTGTGGCCCTAACACCCCGTTGTACTACGGAGTGTGTCCACACCGGAAAAAGCAATCAAACAGAAGAGTCGGCGTGCGCATTGAAACCTCTGGATTAGTGAGTGAGCTGCTGAAGCTCCGAGGAGACGGAGCCGCTGTTAGACCCAGAAACCGTCCAGAGGAAGAAGTGAGGTCACTGAAACAGCTCCAGGAACACTTCACAAAACTCTCTCACTTAAATTGACTTCGGATAATGTCCTAAAAAGGACAAAATTGATTTCTTGTATACTAAAAAAAAATTTTAAAAAATGGTGTACTATAAAGACAAGTACACAGTATATACTGTATGTAGAATGGAACTAGCTGGACCGTCAGCGACTCAACATAGTGCATGCTGGGATAGGCAGCAGCCCCCAGCCTCCCTCCAGAGGATCAAAGGGTTACATGATGGATGGACTGCAGTTCAAAATCTGTTTGTATATGTCACATGTACATGTGATCAAGGCTGATAGCAGGTCTGCTCAGATCCACTCAGGCAATACAACACAATTCACTGGATATAATGCGGCCCCAGGTCAGGTACCAGCCCCAGGTCAGGTACCGGCCCCAGCCCGGGTCAGGTACCGGTCCCAGGTCGGGGTCAGAGTACTGGACCTGTGAAGACCTCTACTGCGTGTTCTCCTGTTGATGGGCAGCTGGAGTGAAGCTGTTACAACAAACAATGAGACTTTGACGGAGGTAACCGGGCGCGTTGGCTTGGCGGCAGCTGCTCGGCGTGCAGGTGTGCGTGTTCGTGCTCGGCGTCTCTCAAAAGAGCATTTTGACTGCAAAAAAAACGAGACAATTCAAGAGCTCCTCCGTGAGGAACCCGTTCTCCACTGCCATCCTGCTGAGGTCTGATCTCTGCAGGTTAAACACATGTTAGCAGGCTAATCAGCATCAGCCTGCTAACATACAGACCTGGTGCTCTGGGTCACAGGGTCGTCCCCCCCCCCCCCCCCCCCCCCCCCCACACTCATCCTCCCCCTCTACACCAACACACATATGAAGCCCTTACTGATGCAGTCAGATCTATTCCCTCAACTAGGAGGGCTGACTCTGAATCAGTATTCTGATTCAACACAGGCCCCCAAGAAAGTATTTCTCTGCCTTTTGTGATCTGAATATTTAAAGACGTACCCATCATGTTGGTCCTCAGTACCTGGACCTGGGAAACAGGAAGAGCCCCCCCCCCCTCCCAGTTTACCCTGCTGACAGATTACAGTATGTGGATTAAACAAACTGTTTAATGAAACAGATGTACCATGGCTACATGTGACTGTCAATGCAAAACTAGCCTGTTAGCAGAGAGAGGGCTATATGTAGATGGGGGGACGGATGTGGAGCTCATCGTGTCCTGTGACAGCTAACGGGGTCAGGAGGGACGGCCCGGGAGCGTCTCTATGGAATTCTTCATTTTCAGTGTCTGTTTCTCCTCCATGATAATGAATATCCTGAAAACAAGCCGTGCACCTCGCCAGCTCTCTGCTGCTCCCCCCCCCCCACCTGTTTAGGGCACTTCCAGTTGGAGGTGGAGAGAGGACAAGCTGTCTGACTGTATGGACACAACATGAATGATTTCATGTCCAGAATGCAGCTGTAAGAAACGAACCCAGTATTCCAGGAAACCTCCGACCTGAGAAGCATTCTACTGAATCCATTATGAACTGTTTCTACACTCATTGGTGCATTTTTGGAAACAAACGAGATGTCCTGGAATATACTGAAAATGGATTTTCAAGTCAAGAAAATCACCAAGTAAAATGCAGTGGCCAGCTTTTAATGCGTCCTGAAACACTCACTGCATCATCTACACATCTGTCCCTAGACCAGGGGTCAGCAACCTGCAGCTCCGGAGCCACATGTGTCTCTTTAGCTCCTCTCTAGTGGCTCCCTGGGGATTTATAAAAATGCAAATGAATAACTGTTTTGTGTTTACATTTTCATTTTTATTTATCATTGTTGTAGGTCTATGGTACGACGGTACGACGGAGTATTAGGGCCACATTGAGGGAAAAAAATAAATCTGAGATTTCGAGAATAAAGTCATAATATTATAAAATAGTAATTTTACGTGTTTTCTTTTTTTCTTGTAAAGTTATGACTTTATTTTCGTAATATTACAACCTTTATCTCGTGAAGTTATGACTTTATTCTCGTAATATTACGACTTTATTCTGGAAATCTCATGTTTTTTCCCTCAATGTGGCCCTAATACTCCGTAGTCCATCTGCTCTTGGGCCCTCACTGCATTAGACTTATATCCTATATACTTAGACTATAAGCTGTGTTACCTTCATCACAATGATCAAATGTTTTGTGGCTCCAGACAGATTTTTAGTTTGTTTTTTTGCCTGAAATGGCTCTTCTGATAGTAAAGGTTGCTGACCCCTGGTCTAGACTGAGCCTCTCATGTGTTATCGTTGTGTTCCAGTCACACAGCTCAGCGTCACCAACCATCTATGAAGAACCCAGGAAGATGTGTGACCCACTCAGCACTGTAATGAAGGAGGTTTCCTCACTCGTCAAAGACCAATGAATAATAATAAAAAAGATTTATATTTCAGGATGCTTGGCTCTGCGACTTGAATAGAATGTTAATAATACATGAGAGGCACAAACGTATTTTTATTTCCATAAAGGCAGAGCGTTTTTAATCTCTGACACGATATCAATCATCTGTGGCTCAATATTTGGCAGCCCAAATGAGACTCTTTCTCCAGTCGGGGATGCAAAACGGTTGCAAGTGAAATGAACCCAGTTGGGTTGAAACAGGACTGTTGACATTAAAATACCAGCAGAGCTCAGGCTCCGCCCCCCCCCCCCCCCCCCCCCCCCCACTCCCCCTCCTGTCCTCTTCCAATCAGGCAGCAGCTGGCGAGGTCCTCCTCCGTATCTGTTCTAGTGGTTTTTCTCTTTCAGTGTTTTTACGCTACACACTACAATAAAGTGTTCCCGTTGTTGATATACCCCCCCACACCTGACAATAATGTATCAAATCTTTAAATATTATCATGTTAAGAGTATACTTTATGCAAATATATATGAGTATGATGAGTGTATTGTATGTATCAGCAGTGAAATATTTTTAAAATAAAATTATTTGTTTCTGTCATCACATTGTGCTGCTTCCTTTTTTAGAATTGTTTGTCAGTCACATACATAAATCTGCTCCACATAATATTGTCTTCAGTGTGTCCACTCATAGTTTACACCTGATGTGGTCCCTCGGCCAATCAGAGCAGCCCAGTGGTATTTATATATGATGTTGCCATCCAGGGTGGTTAGCACTGTCGCCTCACAGCAAAGTGGGTTGCAGGTTTGGATCCTTCTGGGTGGAGTCTGCATGTTCTCCACATGTCAGCGTGGGTTTTCTCCGGGTTCTCAGGTTTCCTCCCACAGTCCAAAGACACGCAGGTTAGGTTCATTGTTGACTCTAAATGTCCCGTAAGGTGTGAATGTGAGATAATGGATGGATGTTAAAGAACACACTCTCCTCTACCACGTGTTCACACGCTGATGCTCCAACCAACAACCAGAGCTGCTTCCTGTTCACGATGACCTGGAAGCTTATTTGATTTTTGTGGTCCAAAATGTTATTTAAAGCACGAGCATACACTTTAAACTCATGCATTAAACCTGCAGTAGTCAGTATATTTTTGGCATCATTGGGCAAAAATCCCATAATAACCTTTCAGCATATTGTAATTCAAGTGTTCTGAGCGAAAACTAGACTTCTGCTCCTCCTCATGGCTCTGTTTTCAGGCTTTAGAATATCTAGCCCGGGAGATTTTGACCAATCACAGGTCATTTCATTGAGAGAGCGTTCCTATTGGCTGTGCTCTGGTCATGTGACCGGAACTTGGCATTCCTTCACCAGATTTCACAATGGCGGCGGCATCACAAACTTCCTCATTTTACAGCTAAACCGTGCACTACAAGATGATTCTGAGAACATTTGAGGAGAGAAATAGACATTAACGTAACATAATATTGATTCATATTTGATCAGCGCTGCCTAGTTTGACCGTTTGGTCGGAGTTCACGAGTGATTGACAGCCGGCTCTCATAGACAGCAGATGGACAGCAGACCTCAGATCAGCTCTTACTGCTTGTTTTCCTCCGGTCTGTGAAATCTTGCAGATGCCGTTAGGAGCACCAGAGGACACAGAGGAACATGATTTTTCCAGGTTACCTGTTTCATGTGCTACTGTCACCATATACCGTTTTATAAAAATAACTTTTTTTAATCATATTTACTCCAATCTCGCCTATTGATGCTATTTAATAATTTGTAACTTCTTACACGTATAAATCATTGCGGATCGGTGTCCCATGCGTGCTCGCGTGTGGCTACGCTGTTCAGACTAAGACTCCAACACAAACTACACGGAAGCACCAAAACCTCTTGGTTGTATCTAGTGAAGCCCGTCTGTTAAACAGTGTTGGCCGCGGTCGGAGGACGCGGGGGAGACCGTAGCTTTGGTCTCCAGGACCGTAGTCTCTGCTGTACTCTGTTCCTCTGCTCCTCTGCCTGCCTTCACTCACACACCGCGCTTGTTCTCACTCTTTCGCTCCACTCTCACGTGCGTGCGCGCACACTCCACACTGCAGAAGAGTTAGTTTAGCTCTGAGAATATCTAGTGAATGTACAGTGGACGTTTGTGCAGAAATAACTGCTGCAGCTCCTCCAGACCAACAGAGGTTTCCCGTGTCTTGTGAAGTGACTCAGCAGAGAGAAACGTTATCGTCTCCGACCAAAACTCCGGTGTCTCCCCTGTTCCCTCCGGCCGCGGTCGGGAGGCTGAAGCAGGAAAAGCCAACACTAGGATCAGCATTGATTCATGGAGAGACCTTCGTCTGGTCAGCTAACATTACTGCCAAGCAGCTGAAATATACAGTGCATCCGGAAAGTATTCACAGCGCTTCACTTTTACCACATTTTGTTATGTTACAGCCTTATTCCAAAATGGATTAAATTCATTTTTTCCCTCAAAATTCTACACACAATACCCCATAATGACAAAGTGAAAAAAGTTTGTTTAAAATTTTTGAAAATTTATTAAAAATAAAGAACGAAAATATAACATGTACATAAGTATTCACAGCCTTTGCTCAATACTTTGTTGAAGCACCTTTGGCAGCAATTACAGCCTCAAGTCTTTTTGAGTATGATGCTACAAGCTTGGCACACCTATTTTTGGGCAGTTTCTCCCATTCTTCTTTGCAGGACCTCTCAAGCTCCATCAGGTTGGATGGGGAGCGTCGGTGCACAGCCATTTTCAGATCTCTCCAGAGATGTTCAATCGGGTTCAAGTCTGGGCTCTGGCTGGGCCACTCAAGGACATTCACAGAGTTGTCCCGAAGCCACTCCTGCGTTATCCTGGCTGTGTGCTTAGTGTCATTGTCCTGTTGGAAGACGAACCTTCACCCCAGTCTGAGGTCCAGAGCGCTCTGGAGCAGGTTTTCATTAAGGATGTCTCTGTACATTGTTGCATTCATCTTTCCCTCCATCCTGACTAGTCTCCCAGTTCCTGCCGCTGAAAAACACCCCCACAGCATGATGCTGCCACCACCATGTTTCACTGTAGGGATGGTATTGGCCAGGTGATGAGCGGTGCCTGGTTTCCTCCAGACATGACGCTTGGCATTCAGGCCAAAGAGTTCAATCTTTGTTTCATCAGACCAGAGAATTTTGTTTCTCATGGTCTAAGAGTCCTTCTGGTGCCTTTTGGTAAACTCCATGCAGGCTGTCATGTGCCTTTTACTGAGGAGTGGCTTCCGTCTGGCCATTCTACCATACAGGCCTGATTGGTGGAGTGCTGCAGAGATGGTTGTCCTTCTGGAAGGTTCTCCTCTCTTCACAAAGCAACGCTGGAGCTCTGTCAGAGTGACCATCGGGTTCTTGGTCACCTCCCTGACTAAGGCCCTTCTCCCCCGATCGCTCAGTTTGGCCGGGCGGCCAGCTCTAGGAGGAGTCTTGGTGGTTCCAAACTTCTTCCATTTACGGATGATGGAGGCCACTGTGCTCATTGGGACCTTCTATGCTGCAGAAATGTTTCTGTAGCCTTCCCCAGATCTGTGCCTCGATACAATCCTGTCTCGGAGGTCTACAGACAATTCCTTGGACTTCATGGCTTGGTTTGTGCTCTGACATGCACTGTCAACTGTGGAACCTTATATAGACAGGTGTGTGCCTTTCCAAATCATGTCCAGTCACTTTACCACAGGTGGACTCCAATCAAGTTGTAGAAACATCTCAAGGATGATCAGTGGAAACAGGATGCACCTGAGCTCAATTTTGAGTGTCATGGCAAAGGCTGTGAATACTTATGTACATGTGATCTTTTCGTTTTTTATTTTTAATAAATTTGCAAAAATTTCAAAAAAACTTTTCACGTTATCATTATGGGGTCGCTGTTAACAAGCAATTTCTGATTCTTACAAAAAGTCCCTTTAACTTGTGGTAGAAGGTCATATAGCAGGACCCCAGTACCAGTATCAATACCAGTATCAATACCAGTATCAAAGTGGAGAGGACAAATACAAAGAAAGCATTGCTTTTTAAAACATCTCTATCTGCCTCAAGCAACAAATAGACAATCATAAATTAAAACTGCTTTGGTGGAAACACGTTACATGTTAGTATTACATTAACCCGCTGAGACCCACAATAGACCCGTTTTTGTCTTCTTTAGGGGGGTACAGGGGGTCTTTAGGGGGAGAAAGCAGGTCAACAGTAGATGTCACATAGAAGTGGTGTACATCATCTGAAAGCTGAGAACCTGAAGATTAATTCTAGATGCTGCTCAGCGCTGTGTGAGAAGTTGTTCTAGTCATTAATCACAAATAAACATGAATTTAATAGTAATTTTTGGGTTTATACCGTTTGTTACACAGATTTGGTACTAAATTTAACCATTTTTTACCACTGGAGAATTGATCAAAATGATCAATAATTCCTCCAAAATACCACATTGAGACACCAAGACCTTGAGGAACACCATAGAAAAAGCCATGCTGTGATTTGTTATCAAAAACTTTTGACATTTGGAGATTTCTGCAAGAACAGCATTTTTTCAGCGATTGGATGGCGAGCTCTTGTGTTATGGAAACAAAAGACTTTATTTTAGTAATATTACGACTTTTTTTTGTAAAGTTACGACTTTATTCTCGTAATATTATGATTTTTTTTCTTGTAATATTATGCCTTTATTCTCGGAATCTCTGATTCTCTCCCGCTCAATGTGGCCCTAATACTCCGTCGTACCAAGTGGACTTTTGTGCCAAATGTAAAGGAATTCCCTCCAGGTGTTCCTGAGGTATCATGTTCACCAGAATGGAACTGACGGACGGACGGACAACATGATGCCTCCGGTCGAGGCTGTAGCCGGCACGGACGCGTAAAAAACGGCACAAACTCACTAGGGTTCTGCCCCTTTCTGCATAATTGAATACGTTATTACATTATGAGAAAATTATTTCATTATAAATTAAGTCAAAACAATTTGTTGAATAATGTAATAAATTCAGCACATAGTGTAATCAATTTAAGAAGAGTTCTCTCCTTGTCTTCTTAAAGCAGAGGAGTCCTTCTAGTTTGACATGACACACACGGAGTCCTTCATTTAAAGCAACTGGACTTTGTGTAGTCTACAGGAATCAGTCAGTTCCAATGATGAAGCTTCAAAATACAGGACTACAAGATGAGAACCTTGTACCAGAGATGATGCTGAATTTGATATACTAGCTGTTTCTTAGCATGTGAAATATTCCTCTACATTAAAGGTTCCATATCGTGCTCATTTTCAGGTTCATACCTGTATTTTGTGTTTCTACTAAAACATGTTTACATGCTGTCATGTTCAAAAAACACTTTATTTTCCTCATACTGTCTGCCTGAATATACCTGTATTTACTCTCTGTCTGAAACGCTCCGTTTTAGTGCATTTCAATGGAATTGCATCGGAATTGCGTTGCTAGGCAAAAGCTTGGGTCCATGTTTACTTCCTGTCAGCTGATGTTATTCACATACACTGCAACAGGAAATAAACTGGGACACATTTAGAATGTTTATATTTAAAACCATGTAAAGGTCTAAATATTGTATATTTGTGACATCACAAATAGACAGAAATCCTGACGGCTTGTTTCAAACGCACAATTTCTGAATATGGGCTGTGTGTATTTCTCCGTATATGAAGCGTTTTGATAGTTTAACAGTATTTATATAGCACTTAAACCTGTTTTATAATATAAAACACATAAAAACCAAACTTTTTACAATATGGGACCTTTAAAGGGACTGTTTGTAACTTTTTAAGTGTAGAAATGTACCGGGTCGGGACACATGCGCACTCGCGTGTGGCTAAAGTCTCTGCTCCGCTGCCTGCTTGCCTTCACACGTGCATTCTCGCTCTCTCGCTCCACCTCTAGATGTGCATGCGCGCACACTCCACACTGCAGAAGAGTTAGTTTAGCTCTGAGAATATCTAGTGAATGTTCAGTGGACGTTTGTGCAGAAATAACTGCTGCAGCTCCTCCAGACCAACAGAGGTTTCCCGTGTCTTGTGAAGTGACGGGGCTCCGCAGAGAGAAACGTTATCATCTCAGACCTAAACTCCGGTGTCTCCCCTGTTCCCTCCGGCCGCGGTCGGGAGGCTGAGGCAGAAAAAGCCAACACTAGGATCAGCATTGATTCATGGAGAGACCTTCGTCTGGTCAGCTAACATTACTGCCAAGCAGCTGAAATATAGAGTGATATTGTGCTTTTAGCTGACGTGTGTCTCCTCACTGTTTTGAGCGATGCTCCTTCATGTCTATGTAGAGCGAGCACAAGCGCGAGCAACAGGACGCTGACTTTCGTTGACTTAACGGCCACAGGTGTCACATTCTGAAAGTTAAAAACAGTCCCTTTAAGCAGACAAGGAGAGAACTCTTTTTAAAATGATTACACTATGTGCTGAATTTATTACATTATTCAACATTATATACTAAACATGTTCTCATAACGTAATAACACTACATTATGCACAAAACTGTTATTACGTTTTGTGCTCATGGCTTTATTACATTATGTGCTGATTATTACATGATGAACTTTTATTACATATATATATGCTGTTATTAAATGCTTATTAAAATGTTAATGTTACATGGTTCCTGCTTGCTGAGCATTACAGTGAGTTGTGAGAATGTTCCTCTCCACCAGCCTACTTCTGATCTCAGTGAAGTCTGGACACACTACAGGACAATTCATCATTCTATCCAAAATATGAAGCTTTATGGAGCCCGATCTCAGTCGGTCACCAGCTGACACCAGAGGAGACGACACGACTCCTGTTACAGACTGAAATAAGGCGGCGGCTCATCCAGGAAGAGTTGTGAATGCACATTTATTAGAAAACCATTGTGTTCAACATCCTGTGTGCTCACGGCGGAGGTGATGATGAACCTGTGCTGAGCAGCTCAGCCAGGACACACCGACAGTCAACGGACTCAACACAAAAAACTGGGAACCAAATCAACTGGTTTTACAGAATAAAAGGGAGTGGAGCTGTTTCTTTATATGTTGTGTAAAACAAAATCTCTTTCATCAAGGCCTTCAAATCCAACTAGCCTCCAAATAAAGACGGACTGTAAAGAGGCACTGGAATCCACTTTCCCAGCAGCACGACACACACACACACACACACACACACACACACGCGCTCACACACATGCTCACACACATGCTCACACACATGCTCACACACATGCTCACACACATGCTTCAACTGTGATGAAATACAGTAATGTCTTTTCACATGGACACAGGATGCAACTTAAAGTCTCCTTTGGTCAGATAAATAGAGAACAAACAGAGAGTGAACGGAGGAGGTGAGGAGGAGGCCTGCTGATGTGCTCATTCGGACACTGTGCTGACTGAGGAAGGCTGCAGCAGAGGTGCAACAGAAGGCAAAGTGGTGTTTTGCCACTCGAGGGGAGGAAGAGGAGGTGGAGGAGGAGGACCAGTGGGGGGGGGGGAACCCAGTCTGCCTCCACACTGACAGCAACAAGAGAAAGGTTGAACTGTGTGCTTGTTGGCTGCTGCAGGCCGACCGGGTGTCTGTGCTTCTGTGTGTTACCGTTTCTGATTTCCTACATTCTGTGGAGGGACGATCGATGCTCTCGTTGCGATTACGTCAACGTTGTTTATGTTTTGAGTTGTAGTTGAGTTTGTCTCAGTGCGATGCTCTTGTTGCTGTTAGTGTGAACACAGCCGTGGAGGGAGGGAGGGAGCCGGCCCTCATGCGGAGGGTGACGGTGTGTCCGGGTCCGGCTCGTAGTGGTAGGTGGCCTGAGAGTAGCCGCTGCCGTGCTGCTGGTTGCCGTGCGACAGGCCGTGCGGAGTGTCCTGGAGAGCCTGCTGGTTCGGGCCCTCGTAGCCTGGGGCGAGCTGGGGGCCCGCGTTATTTTCCATCCCCTGTCCGAGGGCCGGCTGATGGGGGTTGCCGGCGCCCGGCAGCTGCGGCAGAGTGTCCAGCTCGTCCACCTGCGGCCCCGGAGGGTGCATGTCCACCAGCTGGTCCTGGGGGATGTCCGCGGCCGCCGCCGCCAGGTTGGTGGTGGACTTGGACTTGACGCACTGGAAGTCCACGTGGCGGCTCTTCCCTTCCTCCTTCTCCCAGGACATGCGGATGAAGGGACGCTGGACGTAGTTGTAGATGACCTCTGGACGACCTCCGGGACGCCGCTTCACCTTCTCTTTGTAGGTCGGGTAGCCTGGAGAAAAAACAAAAGGAACAGATGTTGATCAGAATAATGACAGCCTTTTTGTTCAAGTGAAAGGAATAGTTTGGCATTCTTGGAAATACACTTTCTTGTTGAGTCAGATGAGACGCATCGTGTGAGGAAATATGAAGCAGAAGCCAGCAGCCTGTTAGCTTAGCTTAGCATAAAGACTGGAAACAGGGGGACACAGCTAGCCTGGCTCTGTCCAAAGTTGACTGAATCCAACTGTCGGGCTACTCAGGAGGACAGCTAAAGACACTAATCAAAGTGTGAATTTGTGAAATATTGTAAAACTCTTCATCACATTTTAGAACCAGGCTGTGAGCTCCATGCAGCAGCATCTCCTCCAGGTAACACTCACATAACTCACGACATAAAAGAAGAAATCACTACAGACTCCGTACCTTCTATTCCCAGTCGGATCTTTTTCAGTCCTCTGTCCTTCAGCACCGACTTGGCCACGTCCCTGTTCTCGATGTACTTGAAGAAGCGGTACAGTTTGGTGCTGTAGATGACTGTTGAGGAAAAAGAGGACATTGAATACCTGAATCCATCACAAAACCTTCAGCAAACAAAAATACTTCCACTGTCTGTCAACGACTTGTGACTTCCCTACGCCCTGTCTGTGGCTCTGAGCCCACTGGTTCCCACTGAACACATCAAATAAAAAGGTTTATAGTCATTTCCTAAAACAGCGGCCCGCTGTAGTTAGTCAAACGGGAGGAAACGGTGTGTTTTAGTAACAGTGAGGCTCACTGATTGTGTTTTAATCATTTGGGGACAACAGTGGAACTCTATGGCACAGAGGAAGAAGAGGCTCCCCTCATCGAAACACCTTTTACAGTGAACAGAAGAACGGCTTCAAAATAATGTCCGGGATTCCCCAATATTTTCTTACCTGGATCTATTTCTCGCTACCAAAACAGGTCGCTGAGCAGCTGGGTTAATTAACCCCTTCACTAAGCCCCTCCCTAGAGCAGCCACTGTCCAATCATTACGTTAGCAACCGTATCCAGGCGCAGGAGGCCTGTCGAGCAAGGAGCGATGTCAGACCTCACAGCTGAATCCATCCGAGATCAACAAAAAACGGGACCAAGAGTGCTGCTTCCGCAACGGCACCGTCGGTTCGGATGGCGCTATCAGCTGTTACCGCCATATGAGAGCAGTGCAGAGTGGCGGCCGTGAGTTAGCCAGTGGGGCACGCTCACATGCACTAAAAGCACAGAGAAGCTCTGATTCCAACACACACAGAGAGAGAGACTTCATTCTCTGCTCAGGTAGACATCACTCCTCTATATCTGTACATAGACAATAGTTGATGATGATATATCATATTGAATTAAGCACCTTTAAACAAATGGTAAAGCGGAATCATTTTGTATTATATTAGATAATGAAAGCTACAGGGAGACATAACTTATCATTAACTTAGCTTAAACAATATATTGCCTTCCTCTGCAGTGCAGGAACATTGTTGTTCCTGTACATGTTTGTCCTTCATGTGAGTTATGAAGACGTGGGGACCGCCAGTGAGCTTCTCATTTGATTTCTCTTCATTCACAATACTCTACTGACAAATTAGCCTGTACTGTGAATGTAGCTCTCACATGTATGTTGTATTCCCTTCTGTCTTCTTCTCTCTGATATTTCAGAACGATTATTCTATAAACCTGCTATTATTTCCTTTGGAATATCTCTCACTGATATCGCTGAAACCGCCATATTGACATGTCGGGTGTGAAGGATTGACAGGCCTAGCAACAGTAACCAAGGGCTTGACGAATTAGGGAATGTAAACAGATTGAGTATCAGTGATGGCGGCGGTATCTTACTCTGTGAGTACTCCTCTCCCATCTGTGGAGGGTACTCTTCATCCCAGTCCACCACGTCGTCGTCGGTCAGCACCACCACGTGACACTCCCTCTCTCCGCTCTGAGCGCTGGCCACCATCAGCGGCAGCACCATCTCCTCCAGGTAACACTCAAACTGACGCCGGGCCCCGTCGTTAGACAGCTCGTGCATCAGGGCGCCTGGGGGAGGAAACCACAAGGACATCCGTGATGAGACAAGACAACGGAGAGAGGGAGGACAGGATATGATATAAACATGCATAAGCGTGTTTGTTCTGCCTCAACCGGGTCTCAAACTCACAACCTCAAACACCAAGGACAAGTCACTATCTTGGTGAGCGTAATGCCCGGGGGAAGCTACCACTTCACACTATGACATCACAGTATGACATCACACTATGACTGAGGCTATCGCCAGGGTTGCATATGAAGGCAGATTTCAAACTAGGGTAAAAAATTCAGTTTTCGAGACAAAGTTCTGAGACTTTGCGTACTTCATCTAGACAACACAGAGATGTCAGTAATTTATTTTAATAAAGATTGATTGCTCCATAAGTGACAAACTGATGTTTAAAAATGCTTGATTTCCATTGACTGCAATGGTTCACATGAGGATAGAATCAAAATATTGTCAAAAATACAGTTTTTGTGATAAAATTCTGACATTGACCACCCTACATCTACCATGACCTCGACATTTTGTCATTTATTTTGCTTGAACATTGGAGCTTTATTTAGTGAGAATTTGCAGTAGCTGTGTACAGCGCTGTTTACACTAAAATGTTTTCAATTTTTGATAATTCAAAAATCTGGCTGGATATTTTGTGGAGGACAATCTGCAGATGCAGCGGAGCTAGTTTGGTGTCAATTGAGCAAAACATGTGGAGAGGAAATAGTTTAATAAGTTTTACAATTTTTGAGAAAAACAGAGTGATGGACTTCATCATTTCAGCCAAATAGCATCTGAACATTTCTGCTCACTTGAGCTACATTTTGGTGGAAGTTGCATGAATTTACAAAGTTTTAAACTTTAGGCGTTTGCTGTAGCGCCACCATCAGAACTATTGGTCCCAAAAGCCAGTTGAGGACGTTTAGCATAGGACTGGACCTATGTGCAAAGCTTGGTTTATTTATTAATAATAATAATAATAATAATAATAATAATAATAATAATAATAATAATGACAAAAACAATATAACTAATAACTGTTTGGAGTAGCAAACCTAAAAGTGGTTACATCAAAAAAATACATCAGTGATTCTGCATCCTGTATTTATTTCTCCTTCGTATTAACATGAGTTTACATTCATGATGATTATATTCAGATTGAACAAAACTCAGATCAACTAACAAGTTGTTTCCCCCCTCCCCCCCGCGCCTGACCCCTAAAAGGATTTGTCCTTTTGGAACTAATGGAATTAGTCTATTGAGCACAATGTAACTTGTTATTAGCTAGCTTGTTATTCTAAACATTTTGGGCACCCTGGACTTCTAACCCCCAAAAGGCACAACTAGAAGACTGTCCAAGACTGTCCGGTGCGCACATGTCTCCAATCCAACAGTCATTTTGCGCGTGCACTTATTTTGTGCACAAAGTAAGAACATTTCTATGCACACATTAGTGAATGAGGCCATATAGAGTTTTGGTGAGAGACAGTGAATGTAAAGGGCAGGGCACCTTGAGGTGCCATCTTAACATTGTTTCCTGACTGTAGAACACGTTGAATGAAGCTGCTCTGATTATTGAATACTGTCAACTTCAAGTATGACAAAGCAATCAATAAAATGGTAATGGTCTTAAAAGGTTCTGGAAGTAGTAAACAGAAACGAGCTCCAGACCGCCCTGCGCTTGCGTCTCCATAAAGTGTAGGCGCCTAGTTTACACTCACAGATTGAGGGGTTTCCTAATAGTAGGTCTTCTTCTGAGCGAGACTGTATGGAAACGTCTTGCTTTACTGTTGATAATAATCAGGCAGTACTGCACCAGTTATGATCTAAATATCACATGTGTAGGAGCTGCTTAAACATAATAAATGCTAATATAATGAACTTCTGAATGCAGACTGAACAGATCATGTGGTTTATATGTGCAGCCTTAATGTGGGTCTATATCCAGTACAGAGATAGATTTAAATTAGACTCAAATCAACCACATAAAAACACTAACTAATGAAGAAAAAAAAGCCTGAAAAAAAAGCCCATCTTGTTGGTACCAGAATGAGACCTGTTCTGCCTTGGTTGGTTCTGTGCCTGGCTGCATAACAAGCATTACATCTCTCAGCTAATCATGACCTACTTAGAGCCAGCAGCCGGTGAGCTGAAGCTGCTCCTCCCACTCACTCAGAGACACAAACAAGAGGCACCAACACACACAGTTACAACACACACACACACACACACACACACACACACACACACACACACACACACACACACACACACACACACACACACACACACACACACACACACACACACACACACACACACACACACACACACACACACACACACACACACACACACACACACACACACACACACACACACACACACACACACACACAGACATGTAACAGTATGTTGTCACGGGTACGTCAAATATGAATTACAGAGAAACAACATTGATGCAAACGAACAGCTACATCAGCCTGTCTCAGTATATTCATCAGGTATCTACTGTGCATTTATGATGCTAATGGAAAGGTCTGTGCTCTGACTGTTACATTTACAATGACAGCTGCAGTAAAATGCCGGATATAGAATATGTCTATCAACCATATTGTCTCCTGTATCATGGACATCATATTGCTACTAACTTATTTAAATGAAAATAAGTTAGTAGCTGACTGTACACGTCAAATATACAGAGATGGTCACATCGTAGTAACAACAATAAAACAAGGCAAAGTCTGTTGTGTTAGTCTCTAATGCAGTAATACAACAATAACAAATGGAAAGGACCTGTGCTTCAACACTCACCAAAACCAGCAACTCCATCAGTCTGCAGCTCGAACACAGTTACTTTCAGAGCTCTGAATCAACAGCTAAACAAGCTGCGTGTGCAGCTGTGTGTGTGTGTACTCACTGAGGTCTCTGCACTTGATGGTGCTGTAGTTGAAGGAGATACAGAGGTAGTCACATGCCTCCCTCAGCTCGGGAATGGAAACGCCGTCGGGGCAGCGGATTATCCCCGACTTGTAGTAATCCTGCCATTTTCAGCAGCAGCACACGCGCACGCACACACACACACATGAATAAATGGGCAGAATGGCGGGCATTCACACGCACGCACAAGCATGGGAGAAAAAACAAGACGCCATTATTGACGCTGCTTCGCTCGACGGGGCGGCAGAGAGAGAGAGTGAGAGAGAGATAGAGAGAGTGAGAGAGATAGAGAGAGAGAGATGGATGAGGAAGAGGAGGGGGGAGGGATGGAGAGCGAGCTGTGATGAAAGTAAAAACCAGCGACGTCACAGGCAAGAGAGAGAGAGAGAGAGAGAGAGACTAAGGAGGAGGAGGGGAGGGGTGGAGAGCAATGAGATGATGAAAGCAAAAGCCAACAACGTCACTTTCCGTCCCTCCTCCCCCTTTCCTTCTGTTGCTTTGTGTCAGACAGTAAAGTTTATCTGTCTATCTATCCATCCATCCATCCATCCCTCCTTCCCGCCTCTCTCTGTCTGTGTGCAGCCGGTGTCACATGAGACAGTCCCGGTGGCTGATTCCCAAGAGAGTTTCTACTCCCACACTGAAGGCTGAATGGAAACAAAGGAGCAGAGACTGGGCAACCACTCACTTCCTGTTCTGTACCTCGCTCACCCTCTTTGTCTCCATAATCCATTATGCAATAACCATAATCAAATCATTATTAACCCCTTTAGTAATGCACTCACAGAGAGCCGAGGCAAATGGGAGAGCGGATGCCGCATATCAACAACAGCTCACCAAGAATGCTTTCAGGAATATTTTCCAAATGATGACCAGATCATATTTAGTCAGTAACTTAGTCTAGAGTGGCTCCAGAAGCAACCTGAGCATACAGGAGATGTTGGGATGGCTAGAGATGAGGGCGAAGTAAGATGGCAGCGTGAACTCGCTCCACTCATGACCCCGTGCTCTGGACTCTTTGTTGTTTTCTTATGAACAACACAACAATTTCAAGTCTCTGTGCACTGGGTGCTTTCAATCAGAGGTATTTCAGCTTTACAGGATTTGACTGAATAGTCCATCTCTAAGTAAGTCATGCTGTGATGACAGAGGGATTGGAATAGAAATACAGTAGCATAAAAATAGAAGCACCTGGGTTGCGTTCGAAAAGTCAACAAATTGCGTCCTAACGTCTTTTCCTAACCACTTCTCCTTGACTTCAATGAGGTCAAGGAAAGATGTGAAGGAGAATTCAGAAGGACTCAGGAAAAGACAACCGCGGTGTTATTATGATGCGACGGCGGCGGATGTTAGTGATGTCAGTCTGCCGTGGTGAAACTGCAATGTTCTGAAGATGGACTACAAATGGCGCTGCTCCTCCCGTGCGTTCTTAAATAGGTCTTTCAATGACAGGCTGCTTCACCCGCGGTGTGTTAGAGATACTACAGGTCCTCCTGCTGCTGGAACACTCTATCAACAGATAATAAAGAATCATCTGACCTAACGAGGACAACCGGTGAAAAATATCACTTCATTACTAAGGTTTAAATTGAAATAAACAGGAATATATTATAAATATTGAGTTAATAGTTGGAGTTATGGAGAAGGTGTAGGATCATATACTTCTTCCAACTTCTTTTCAGACATGTAATATTTATTTATGTTGATTATTTATTAATTGATTGTTTACTGTTCATTTTATTAGTTATTCTTGTTTTGTGTTTTACTGAGGTATTTGTTACATGTTCACAATAAATCATTAATTAAAAATAAAGTGAAACTTAATGGTTGTCTCTGTTCACTCATATTAAACATGAATCCCAATTAGTATATGAGCGTATGAAAATAATATGCAAGATAAGCATATTGTTTGTTATTGTGAACGGCCGAATGGTGCGTCGCTTTAAATGCTGCGGCCGCAAGGAATGTGGGATGTTATTCTCTCTTTTTCTATGGTAAAGGATGGTCCAGTGTATCCTATGCTAAAGGAGATAATAAAGGAAGCATTGAAGCTCCTTTCCTCAGCATTTAGAGAATTTGAACAGCTCTTATCACGGCTGCTACTGAGATACATCTGGGTCATTTCACTCCGTAAGGAACCTTCCTCAGCAAAAAGGACTATTCGAACGCAACGCTGTACTCTGTAACACAATACTGTAAAATACTAAAATGTAATATGTTCTGTTTTAAACAAATAAACCTTATTTGAGGTTCAAAGTTTATTCTTGACCTCAGTGACAACAGTTGAGAAATCTATCTCACCACAAGGTCCGTTTCCATTTGTTCAGAGCTCAAAACAAACATGATATGAGTGAAAGCTCCAGAGCAGCTACTAAAAGGACTTTGCTGTGAGATTGTTTTCTGAAATACTTAA